>NC_083574.1:95915711-96073211 GCF_027579695.1 Neoarius graeffei | reverse complement strand
CTATAAGTCGCACTTTTTTCATGGTTCGGCTGGCCATGCGACTTATACTCCGGTGCGACGTATATATCTCATCTCATCTCATTATCTCTAGCCGCTTTATCCTGTTCTACAGGGTCGCAGGCAAGCTGGAGCCTATCCCAGCTGACTACGGGCGAAAGGCGGGGTTCACCCTGGACAAGTCGCCAGGTCATCACAGGGCTGACACATAGACACAGACAACCATTCACACTCACATTCACACCTACGCTCAATTTAGAGTCACCAGTTAACCTAACCTGCATGTCTTTGGACTGTGGGGGAAACCGGAGCACCCGGAGGAAACCCACGCGGACACGGGGAGAACATGCAAACTCCGCACAGAAAGGCCCTCGCCGGCCCCGGGGCTCGAACCCAGGACCTTCTTGCTGTGAGGCGACAGCACTAACCACTACACCACCGTGCCGCCCTGCGACGTATATATGTTTTTGTTTTTTTTCACCGCGGAATAACTGGAGCTGATGCTGAGTCTGACGACAGCCACGCAGAAGAGGAAACGGCGCTTCATCTGCCGCTGGAGGCAGAGTTGTTCAGAAGCGACACCGAGGATGAGGAATTCAATGGATTTGCTGATTTGGAGTGAAATCATCAGCTTGATAAACTTGATTGACCTGTGTTTTATTATTAATGATAGGCCTATAGTTATTTAAATAAGTTATGTAGTGATTTTAGGCAGTGCTTAATTTGTGAAGTGGGAGGTCCCAGAACGCAGGAGGTGGGTGGGTCCGGCGACTCAAAAAAAAAAAAAAGGCGGGGGATGGTTTACTATAACTTTACGCACATGCGCTTATTGTGTGTGTAAAATAATAATAATAATAATAATAATATCAGACATTATGATCTTAGAAAACGCTTTAGTGACAAACAGTTACAGACAGTAATATGTCGTGATATTATATTATAAAATATTAATTTTTATTAGTCTATATATTAAATTATATATTACATTTATCTTCTAAAATAACAGACTGTACTCATCACAACCGGTTTATTTCACCATTGGAGATCAGATCACACAAGACATGAGTTAAATGACTCATTTTAAGGATTTAAGTAGGGGATTTAAAAGCGGTTGTTGTTGTTTTTTTTCACTAGACGGTTGTTTTTACTACCGTACCTGTCTTTGGAGATGATATACCTATAGCCTACTTGACCTCTGATTTGATGAAATAAAATTCGACAAAAATGAAGAATGACTCTCCTCGATGATGACTACAGCTTTAATAACACAGATGAAAGAGCCATGGGGCGATAATAAGCCCTACCGGTAAAAATATTCTAAAAGCAAACTGATTAATGCATCAGTAATAGGCTACTAATATTAGTTATAATAATAATATAGGCTATTAGTAATAACGATAGTGATAGTATTAAAGATAGTAGTAGATATTTAAAATACCGTATTTTCCGGACTATACGTCGCTCCGGAGTTTAAGTCGCATCAGCCAAAAAATGCATTATGAAGACGAAAAAAACATATATACGTCGCACCGGACTATAAGTCGCACTTTTTTGAAGGGTTATTCTATCCATCGAATCTGTGATTGTATCTGATAAGCGGCGCGTGGTTACTGCGTGACTGCATTGTTTATTTAATAAACGAACAGCTGAGCAGTGATAACGCGCCCTTTGCCCTGTAAGTAGCCTCGTCTGATTATTTTAAATATCTACTACTATCTTTAATACTATCACTATTATTATTACTAATAGCCTATATTATTATTATTATAACTAATATTAGTAGCCTGATGCATTAATCAGTTTGCTTTTAGAATATTTTTACCGGTAGGGCTTATTATCGCCCCATGGCTCTTTCATCTGTGTTATTAAAGCTGTAGTCATCATCGAGGAGAGTCATTCTTCATTTTTGTCGAATTTTATTTCATTAAATCAGAGGTCAAGTAGGCTATAGGTATATCATCTCCAAAGACAACCGTCTAGTGAAAAAAAAAACAACAACCGCTTTTAAATCCCCTACTTAAATCCTTAAAAAGAGTAATTTAACTCATATCTTGTGTGATCTGATCTCCAATGGTGAAATAAACCGGTTGTGATATGAGTAGTCTGTTATTTTAGAAGATAAATTTAATATATAATTTAATATACAGCCTAATAAAAATAATATTTTATAACATATCATGACATATTACTGTCTGTAACTGTTCGTCACTAAAGCGTTTTCTAAGATCATAATGTCTGATATTATTATTATTTTTTTTACACACACAATAAGCGCGTGTGCGTAAAGTTATAGTAAACCATCCCCCGCCTTTTTTTTTTTTTTTTGAGTCGCCGGACCCACCCGCCTCCTGCGTTCCGGGACCTCCCACTTCACAAATTAAGCACTGCCTAAAATCACTACATAACTTATTTAAATAACTATAGGCCTATCATTAATAATAAAACACAGGTCAATCAAGTTTATCAAGCTGGCGATTTCACTCCAAATCAGCAAATCCATTGAATTCCTCATCCTCGGTGTCGCTTCTGAACAACTCTGCCAACTCCAGCGGCAGACGAAGCGCCGTTTCCTCTTCTGCGTGGCTGTCGTCAGACTCAGCATCAGCTCCAGTTATTCCGCGGTGAAAAAAAAAAAAACATATATACGTCGCACCGGAGTATAAGTCGCATGGCTAGCCGAACCATGAAAAAAAGTGCGACTTATAGTCCGAAAAATACGGTAATCAGACTAGGCTACTTACAGGGCAAAGGGCGCGTTATCACTGCTCAGCTGTTCGTTTATTAAATAAACAATGCAGTCGCGCAGTAACCACGCGCCGCTTGTCAGATACAAATCACAGATTCGATGGATAGAATAACCCTTCAAAAAAGTGCGACTTATAGTCCGGTGCGACGTATATATGTTTTTTTCGTCTTCATAATGCATTTTTTCGCTGATGCGACTTAAACTCCGGAGCGACGTATAGTCCGGAAAATACGGTACTTGTTAAGTTGTTACATAACAGGGAGTGATAGCCGACTTTATGTTTGATTTTACTTTTTAAAAAATGCTGCAGGCAGCTCCCTACACTTGATTTATTTAAAAACTACTTGAAGTTGGTAAGTCTTACTTAGTTCTTAGTGTAGAAGAATCCAGACTGTATTTTCATTTATTTTCCACTGAAAATGGTGAGCTGTAATATAGTAGGGAGTGATTTATTTTTTTTATTGGTGAATATTTATTTTATTTATCATTTTATTCTAACTAATGTTTGACTTTATTGTACAAATGCTGCTGGCATCTCCCTGCACAAAATTTCATGTTCAATTTTACAATTAAACATACATTTCATGGATATGAAGGTCTGTGTCAGTGTGTGCTATGTTTAATTTCATGTGAATTATAAATGTTTACATTTATCGGTTGCACATATCGGTTATCGGCATCCCAATTCCATAATAATCGGTATCGGTATCGACCCTGAAAAAAATATATCGGTCGATCCCTAGTTATCAGCAAGCCATAATAAATGAAACTAAGTCAATATTTGGTGTGAGACGGCCCTTTACCAGGGATGTGATTTGGGGCCGGTGAAATTATCTGAAAATTTTAGCCGGGGGGTTCTGGGGTTTTCTGACTTAAAAATTGTACTAAAATGGCAAGCAAACACACAAGAAAAAACTTGTCATGATTAACAAATTCAAGCCAATTTAATGGTCAACATGCAACTCTGAGCCCCTACAGTAAATTCAATGATTCTTAACTGACAAAAAGCCAAAACATGAAACCTAAAAATGTCATTCTAAATTAAATCATCTGCATTAGAATAAATAGAAACTTGTATAAGGAAAAACAAAATTTATACTTTCAATTACTGTAGAAGTTGAACATACCTAAATGTGCCTTTTCAAACAAACATGATGCAACATAAGAATTCATCCACCATTATTTATTAAACTCTATTGCTCCTGGTAGTCTCCCGGTTTGCTTCTTATGTATGGCAACTTCTAATATTTGATTCGCTGAACAAATGTCTCACAGTCTTATGTCCAACGTCTGTAGCAACCTCTTTCTCCAACCATTCCCAGCGGAACTTGTTTTTCACTATTCTGTCGATTTCTTTAACTCGATTTGCATCTTTACGCTCGATCACGGAGGCTGCCATCTTTCAACTCTTTGTTTGAAGCGAGCTTACGTACAGCTATCTAACAAGCGCGTTCATTGGTTGTTACAGAGTGATGGGCCAATCACGTACCTCGTTTCATCTCAATGACGGAATTACTGAAAGTCGGAACGAATAGGATTCGAATGCGGATTTTTGAGCGAAAAATCGGAAAAAAATTTTTTTTTTCAAATTTTGAGGTGAAAAAAGCAGAATTCCGCGAATTCGCGGAAAAATCACATCCCTGCTTTACTTAAAAAAAAAAAAACGGGGGCGTCATGGCTCAGGTGGATAAGGTGCCATACCATAAATCCGGGGACCCGGGTTCGATTCCGACCCGAGGTCATTTCCCGATCCCTCCCCGTCTCTCTCTCCTGCTCATTTCCTGTCTCTGCACTGTCCTATCCAATAAAGGTGAAAAAGCCCAAAAATATCTTTAAAACAAACAAACAAACAAAAAAACCCCGAATGTTTGGACTCGAAAATGTTTCGACTCGAAAATGTTTCGACTCGATAACTTAGACGAAACTTTATTTATCCCCGAAGGGCAATTACAAGGGTGAAGAGCAGTACATTAAAAAAGAGCAAGAAAATAAAATCACAAAAAGAATAATTAAAAAAAAAAAAATCACAAAAATGGGTGGGCAAAAACAAAACAAAACAAAAAAACCCCAGCGTTTTATGTACAATATACAATGGCAGGCCTGTTGCCAGTAACAAAGTAAAAAAAAAAAAAGGCAGCAGATAAAATATGCCAAATAAATAAAGTGACGTGTGGATAAAATTAAAATTAAAATGACAATATAATAAGAGTGACATTGTAGTTAAAGTGACAAGGTGATATTGTAATATTGCACCTCAGGACGTGTGATATTGCACTAGAGTATTGTACAGAAGACTTAAGTTATTGTAACTGTCTTAAGCCTAGGTCACAACCGGACGTACGATTTTTTTGGCCGTGCGATTTTTGGCGTTTCCCAAATCGCTGGGTTTTTTTTGTTCATGGAGAAAGACGCATGTTGGCTGTAAGTTTGTCTCGCAACCTGAAAAAAACGTAAGCGCCCGTAGAGTTTGTTTGACATGACAAAGAACCTCTGCGGCCGGTCTACGGCTCGAAAATCAGCACGTCACGCACGCCCTCCGTGCGTTTCTTGCACGTAGACCGGCCGTAGGAGCACGTACAGCCGGTTGTGACCGAGGCTTTAGACTTCTTAGAGTTCAGGAGGAGAATAACACTTGGAACAAAGGTTGCTCTCCTCCTCTGGGTCTTACAGGCCCATAGAGGAGGAGAACATAGAAGTCGATAAAATTTTTATGAAAAATAATAATAATAATAGGGGGCTAAGACTTTTGCACAGCACTGTACGTCTCTCTTTAGCTTTCTTTTCATCACCAGTGAAATGACAGAGGAGTCAATCTCGGTGTTGATAAAACCAATCCAGCCAGTGTAGGGGTTTTAAACTTTCTAATATTAACCATTAGACATTTGGGTGGCACGGTGGTTATCTCTGTCGCCTCATAGCAGGAAGGTTCTGGGTTCTAACCTCATGGCTGATGGGAGCCTTTCTGTGTGGAGTTTGCATGTTCTCGCCATGTCTGCATGGGTTTCCTCCGGTTTCGTCCACAGTCCGAAGACATGCAGGTTAGGTTAAATCCCCAGGCACTGGGGTTGGACAAGACAGCGCATACTTAGTTTTGGTCCCAAGCCTGGATAGATTGCGAAGGGTTGTGTCAGGAAGGGGTTGAAAATCAGTTGGGGCTCTGCTCTGCGTTCCTCTCCGATTACAAACTATGTGACGAATCAAAATTAAAAGAGAGAAAGCAGCTCATGTAAAACGTTAAAACCCACTTCTGGGCCATTCTGAGGTTTGTTCATGCTCCATGCTCATGTCTGAAAGGTCATATCAAACCTCTGATACCCCTTTTCCACCAAATCGGTTCCAGGGCTGGTTCGCGGCCAGTGCTGGTGCTGGTTCACAACTCGTTCAACTTGCGAACCAGCTGAGAACCAGTTTGCTTTCCCATAGCTCGCGGTGCTAAGGGAAGCCACGTCATTACGTCGCTGTATATGTCAGTTACGTCGCTGTATACGTCAGTTACGTCGCTGCGTTTGCATAAACCTTGGCGCGAATATCGAAGCGAAAACAACACGGAAGAAGCCGCAGCAGCAACAACAATAATAATAATAATGGATGACTTCGCATTTGTACAGCTGCTGCTTCTCGTCGCTTAAAAATGGCGATCTTTCGCGGTCTTGTTATTGTTGTTGGTCTCAACAACTCCGCCCCCCCCGCTGACGTAAGCAGTTCTTTCCTCTGGCCCAGCAGAGAGTTGGTGCTAGCCTGGAACCGGTTTTTCTGGCCCCAGAGCCAGTTCTTTGTCAGTGGAAACAGAAAACCCGGTTCCAAACTGAAAAAGTCAGCAAGTCACGTTTATATCCATTTCAAAAAATATTGATTCGAACAAACAATATTTTTTGAAATGGATATAAACGTGACTTGCTGACTTTTTCAGGTCTCCGGAGCGCCTGTTTCCACTTTGGGTATCGGTTTCCTAGGTGACCCACGATGCTATTCGCCGACAGTGGTGCGTCTCTACCTAAAGAGAGTGATGCGGCGGAGCTTTACTCTCTCCCTCTCTTTTTTTCCCGCTCCTGTGGAGGGCGGCCCCATGTGGACAGGTGGGGGTCGCGCCTGGAGGACGCTCTGGACTCTTGCAGTGGTGCTTTTGTGGACTGCAGTTGACTTGCTGACTTGGGGACTGCGGTTGTCGTGAACGGTTTTGCGCTCGGGTTTCTGTCGGTGGGAGGTTTATAGCATCAACGAAGCTGACTTTATGTTAGGACTGTTAATGTTATAGTCATGCTGTCTGTTGTTGCCCAAATGAGGATGGGTTCCCTTTTGAGCAGACCTGGGCATCCGGCCCTTTGGTTCATTCTGACCGGCCCGCGTAAGGTTAATTAGAAATTACAAAATAAACGTATTTTCTAATTTTACCTCATGCATGGACTGAATGTGCATTGCTTTTATTTTGAAGTTGTGTTCAACAAAAACGCAATGCGCGCGACATGAAATCCCACGAAACCTAATCCCGCGATAACTACTTCCGTAATTTGTCCAGACCAACCACAAACTTGTACGTCATCCTTCAAACGGTCCAGCCAGTCACATAGTGTGACGTCACCAGCAGGCGCCGGAGCCCGAGCCGATCTGTAGATCTGATACCTACACCGAATCGACGTTGTTGCGAGCAGGTCACATGAGGTGATTAGACTACAAATGTGGGCATCATTATTATAATCTGATGTATCTTGCTTGATATTTGGAGTAGAAAGACAATACTGTGATGTCTTTATTGTGTTTTGGGGTGAATGTGACTGAAAAAAAAAATGGTACAAACGTTCACATTTTGTTAACCATTGTTTTGGGAAATTTGATTGAATAAATTACATATTTTTTGGAAGGCAACCTCGTTTTTTCCCCATACTCTTACCAGTCTCTTTATATAAAGAAATACAATTAATATTATGCAGAATTTAGTTCAGCCTTTTGGTCCGGCCCTCCACAAAATTTTCTGTTTCTCATGTGGCCCCATGGAAAAAATAATTGCCCACCCCTGCTTTTGAGTCTGGTTCCTCTCGAGGTTTCTTCCTCATGTCGTCTGAGGGAGTTTTTCCTCGCCACCGTCGCCACAGGCTTCATCATCGGGGATAGATTAGGGATAAAATTAGCTCATATTTTAAGTCCTTCAAATTCTGTAAAGCTGCTTTGCTATGGAATCAATTTTGTGCCAAAATGTTCATACAATACTTTTGAAATATCAAACAAAAACGACAAATCAGAATACAAAAAAACAAAAAAAAAGTCAATTTTTTTAGACTGGCAAACAAATTATTCGTGTAATCGTGCAAAATATCAGTCTATTACTCTTCAGAAACCTTTTATTTTTGTTCCGCGTCTTTCTTGGTTTTGTTTCACGCAATTTATTTTGGTTGCGATTCCAGCTTTCTCGTTTGCGCTCCCTTACTTTTTGCTTGCAGTTTTGGCACAAACTTCACGTGTGGGTGGGTTGTCCAGGAACGCATTCCCATTGGCTAACTTGTTTGACTGACAGCTACGCTCAACCATTCCCTACTCGGATTCTGGCGGACTGTTTGACGAGTGACCGATCCATTGACGGTAAACAAGGATGGAGTGGACTTCAGTGGCGACTATGATATTGAATTTACACTTTGTGGACAGGTGTCTTTTATACTGATAACGAGTTCAAACAGGTGCCATTAATACAGGTAACGAGTGGAGGACAGAGGAGCCTCTTAAAGAAGAAGTTACAGGTCTGTGAGAGCCAGAAATCTTGCTTGTTTGTAGGTGACCAAATACTTATTTTACCGAGGAATTTACCAATTAATTCATTAAAAATCCTACAATGTGATTTCCTGGATTCTTTCCCCCCATTCTGTCTCTCATAGTTGAAGTGTACCTATGATGAAAATTACAGGCCTCTTTCATCTTTCTAAGTGGGAGAACTTGCATAATTGGTGGCTGACTAAATATTTTTTTGCCCCACTGTATCTTACGCCAATTGTTACAAAAAAAAAAAAATCAGAGTCCTCGTGTCCAATTTATGAGTCCGAATGCAGTTAATGCACGAGTCAGAGTCCAAGTCATCAGTGCTCAAGTCCAAGTCGAGTCCTGAAAATAATAAAATGTATTAAATTGTAAATTATTATAATTAAAAAGTTATTTAACAAAAAAAAACATTTTAAATATTAAATGAAAAGTTTATAGAGACAAGCTAAAAAATATTTTTTAAATAAAATATAATCATCATCATCATCCGATAATTAACCCGGCTGGCTAGTTGAAAATAAAAAATATATATGAAACGAAGATTCAGACACACCGCCGACTAAAGCCGCCACATATTAAGCGCGTGCCGTGTCTGTGTTCATCGATGTGTTTATCGGCAGGACGGAAACTACCGAAGAATTCCGAATCATATCGTGTACGAGTCAGGCTGTCGGTTTTTTCACTACTGCGCATGCATATAACGCATCTCGTTGAATATCGCGGTAATCACGTTATCAAATTCAATAGATGTGGCCACATTATCGCCCATTTAAACACGTGTTTTTGTTGTTGTTTACATCTACATCTGCCAAAGCTACCGTACGTTGCGATGTGGAATTTTCTGAAAGGTGTACAGAAACCGCCAGAGACGGGGACAAAGCGACCTCGGTGTGAAGAGGAGAAAAAGGCCGCCGATAAAGCGTACGAGAAGGAGAAACGACAAAGGACTTATAAACAAACGAGGGAGCAGGGTAGGCCTTGGCTGCGATACGATTTTTATGGAATAATTAATTTTTTCAAGTTGATTCCTAATCAATATGAAGCTCCTAATGCTTTCTCTCTCATAAATGGTGAAATACAGAAAGCATGTTGGACATATTTTGGGTGCTATAGTCATGATAGTAAGTATATTTGTTTTCAATACTCATACACCAAGTTGCCAAGTTTTCCAATATATTATTATTTGTTGATATTATACAACCCCGATTCCAAAAAAGTTGGGACAAAGTACAAATTGTAAATAAAAACGGAATGCAATAATTTACAAATCTCAAAAACTGATATTGTATTCACAATAGAACATAGACAACATATCAAATGTCGAAAGTGAGACATTTTGAAATTTTATGCCAAATATTGGCTCATTTGAAATTTCATGACACCAACACATCTCAAAAAAGTTGGGACAGGGGCAATAAGAGGCTGGAAAAGTTAAAGGTACAAAAAAGGAACAGCTGGAGGACCAAATTGCAACTCATTAGGTCAATTGGCAATAGGTCATTAACATGACTGGGTATAAAAAGAGCATCTTGGAGTGGCAGCGGCTCTCAGAAGTAAAGATGGGAAGAGGATCGCCAATCCCCCTAATTCTGCGCCGACAAATAGTGGAGCAATATCAGAAAGGAGTTCGACAGTGTAAAATTGCAAAGAGTTTGAACATATCATCATCTACAGTGCATAATATCATCAAAAGATTCAGAGAATCTGGAAGAATCTCTGCGTAAGGGTCAAGGCCGGAAAACCATACTGGGTGCCCGTGATCTTCGGGCCCTTAGACGGCACTGCATCACATACAGGCATGCTTCTGTATTGGAAATCACAAAATGGGCTCAGGAATATTTTCAGAGAACATTATCTGTGAACACAATTCACCGTGCCATCCGCCGTTGCCAGCTAAAACTCTATAGTTCAAAGAAGAAGCCGTATCTAAACATGATCCAGAAGCGCAGACGACTTCTCTGGGCCAAGGCTCATTTAAAATGGACTGTGGCAAAGTGGAAAACTGTTCTGTGGTCAGACGAATCAAAATTTGAAGTTCTTTATGGAAATCAGGGACGCCGTGTCATTCGGACTAAAGAGGAGAAGGACGACCCAAGTTGTTATCAGCGCTCAGTTCAGAAACCTGCATCTCTGATGGTATGGGGTTGCATTAGTGCGTGTGGCATGGGCAGCTTACACATCTGGAAAGACACCATCAATGCTGAAAGGTATATCCAGGTTCTAGAGCAACATATGCTCCCATCCAGATGACGTCTCTTTCAGGGAAGACCTTGCATTTTCCAACATGACAATGCCAAACCACATACTGCATCAATTACAGCATCATGGCTGCGTAGAAGAAGGGTCCGGGTACTGAACTGGCCAGCCTGCAGTCCAGATCTTTCACCCATAGAAAACATTTGGCGCATCATAAAACAGACGATACGACAAAAAAGACCTAAGACAGTTGAGCAACTAGAATCCTACATTAGACAAGAATGGGTTAACATTCCTATCCCTAAACTTGAGCAACTTGTCTCCTCAGTCCCCAGACGTTTACAGACTGTTGTAAAGAGAAAAGGGGATGTCTCACAGTGGGAAACATGGCCTTGTCCCAACTTTTTTGAGATGTGTTGTTGTCATGAAATTTAAAATCACCTCATTTTTCTCTTAAATGATACATTTTCTCAGTTTAAACATTTGATATGTCATCGATGTTCTACTCTGAATAAAATATGGAATTTTGAAACTTCCACATCATTGCGTTCCGTTTTTATTTACAATTTGTACTTTATTTAACAACAGTATCAAAATACTTGGGTCTTGAAATAAACGCGCATTAGTCATGAACAAATTTTGGCTAGTTGATTTTCGGTTTGGCGAGTTACTTTGGAAGGGAACTAGTCCGAGTGGCTGGTGAAAAAAAAAAAAAGAAGAATTTCTAGGCCTGTAATCTCATTCCTGGAATCTTCTCCAGCCTCCGAAAAGCTCAATATTTTCCGTTTTGCTTTAGATCACGTGATCGCCCTTTATACTTCTGCTAAATGGTCTGAAAGTCTGAACGTTTCATGCCTGAAGTAAACACTGGGTGAGTGCAGCAAATAATGGCACCGTGCAAACGAGGCAGACCGAGTCGCTGTTATACTGATCGGAAACATTATTAAAAGCCGTTTTATAGATAAACTTTTTTTTTTTTAATCGAAAATCCAAGGATTATTTGGCTCAAATGTACATGAAAATCTCCGTGAGGGTATTCGTCAGACCGCTGAGCTCAACTCATGTTTTTATGACTTACAGCAAATTCGGCTCGAGGGAAAGCTTTATTTAATTATTTCTACTTTCTGCAAATCAGACCTTCAATGCAAAAATCCCACCTGAGATATTCCTCTGTGTGTGTGTGTGTGTGTGTGTGTGTGTGTGTATGCAGGTGCAGCATGATGTAATACACAGCTAGGATCATTATAACAAATCATTACTCGCCAGAACATGACCAGCGACCCGGTGAAAAACCAGGCACAAGTTAAAAACACCGTCCGGCCTCGTTAACACGCTTCCTGACGCAGGGCTCGGGTTAACATTTAACCAGGCCCTGTTTACTTTATCTTGTGTGTGTGTGCTGGAGAAGAGATAAGAGTGTGCAGGCAGATTACATCCAAAAGCACGACAACAGTGCAGTGAGATTATAATCAGTACCAGGCTGTGAGCTTCTCTTCCTGCTCAGACACGCTCAGAAAATAAACTACGGTACGTTACACTACCTTTGGGGCCACAGCGGCTCGTCACTGTCGAGCCAGGGCCCTCCTAAGGTACCGTACTTAAAGGGCTGATGACACGAACATGCAATTTCTTAAATAAACTATAGAACATGGCAAACATGTTAGATTTCTGTTATAATTCCGTGAAAAGAAGCTGTTGTTACGCGAATATCCAACTTTTAATTGCACAGCGCAAGAAAACTGGGTCCGTGGCTCGCGGCCATGTTGTGACATCAGCGGAAGAACACGCTGCGGTTCACTGGCTGTTCTACTCAATGGAAATGGCGCATGAAAACGCCGGTCTACTTGGCAGCTGGCATCACAGTTCTGAACAAAAGAACTAAATACTGGTACTTTAAGCAGTGATCATGACGGCATGATTTTATCTGATTTTAAATAAATGAGATTGATAATAATGTGAATGTTCACAACTAGTACATACAAACTCTGCAGCTTCTGATTCAGCAGCTGCGTCATACTCCGCAAAAACATCAGCAAGAACCTACAATATAAATGGAAATGCAATACACTAAGCTCAAATGACTTTTGGAAAGTATAATTTCTAAATTTTTTCGACATATTCTTGAAGTCGGTCATCAGGGTACTTGCTACCGTTCCCTAACAACGCATGGCAAAGGGTAAAGTGTAGTGTTGCTACGAGTACTTGCTAAAGCCTCCGGTGGAAGATCCTCGACGTGCTGATAAGACATACAGTTCTATATAAAACACACAAGTGTCACGATAATCACAAAACAGATGCAAATTGTTACTAATTTTTAAGCAATCATGTGTTGATCTCTTCCGAATAGAATCTATGATAGCCTACCCTCTTTACCCTTTGCCTCTCGTTGCTAGGCAGCAGTTACATGAAAGCCGCAAGCTTTCACAAGCAAATACATGACTGATATCACGCCGACTTTATGATTACATTTATGATTATCATGAATGTGTACTCTATGATGTGTACTCTATGAGCGCTCTGGAGCGAGTCACTTCCAAGATGGCTGCGCAGACCGCATGGTTACTATTTTTAGCATCATGTCGGAGCACTCTATAGCTCTACGTACCTTTATCTTATGTCATTTCTCAACACATGTTCTGACAGTTGGACTGTCTTTGGAGGAGTCGCCTTGTCCCAGGTGACTGCTGGATCCGGCATAGCTACTAGTAGACCCCCTCCGGAATACTGTAGGCATTGCTGATGGCAGCAACACACGTTTGTGCTGAACTGAACACCCAAGAGATTCTTTTAAGCTGGGAAGGGTGTCAAAACAATCCAAATCGAAGTGTTCAGAGCACAGGACGGATGTTGGTGAGGGCTCCCACTTGTCACGAGTGCACCTGACTTGCTTCACCCACTTCGCATGCAGCTTGGGATCTCTGGGAAACTTGAATAAACTTACCCCATCCTTGTGGGTTTTGGAGCAAAAGCCGGCAACACAATGCGAAGGCATAATAACTATATATATATATATTATAATAATGTATAATAATGTATAATAATAATACTAATAATGATAAACTGAACACCGGTCGCATCAACGACAAACTGGTAAGTTAGGAGGAAGGTTCTTTCGCTGACGTCATATAGCTCCTCCTCCTCCTTCGTCTCCTGGGTGCTGCAGCCCTGTCAAATTTGCCCAAATAGCCGCGTTTTTTATCATAACTTGTAAAATAGGCGCCTTCGTGAATTAATATATGGATCATCGGGAATTACTTTTTATGTTATAAAACATTGCCAAAGATGTCAAAAACGTGTCATCAGCACTTTAACCGTACCCTTTATATACTGATTGGGAACATATGTACATTTTTGGCCCTAAAAAGGCACACAAAGTTACCTTGAGGTCCAATAATGAGCCCTTGGGGGTACCTTAGTGTAGATTGGACCTTGGGGGACAGAAACGGACTCCTACTGTACGCCTGTTTCGGACAGGGTGTGCTGAGAGCTGATCTGAGGTCAGGTCAGACTCTGTTTTAGATTAAAGGACCATTGGTCAACACTGACACCAGGTCAGCTTTGTGTGTGTGTGTGTGTGGTATGAGCGGAATTTAATCCGATAGATTTACAAATAACAGAAAAACAGCACTGTTCTGAAACGTTACATTTTGCAAACGACACAATGATGATGATGCCCTTTATTGTCACTAGTCACATGTACCAGCGAAATTAGCCGTCAACCTGTCCGTACATATACAACATACAATTGACATAGGGTAGACAGGACAGGAAGACAGGGATAAAGATAAAAAGGAAACACAACATGAGGAGAGATAAGGAAAAAAAGAACACCCCCCCACTATGCTCCTGTCAGGAGTACAGTGTGGGAACATTTAAAAAACCTTTGCACATAAGCACACAACAACACAAGTACACTTTAAACACGGGACTTGAGGAGGGGAATCAAAGGCGCTTGTCACGCACCCGCTTGTCACACTGGGGGTAAAAATGGCGACCGCGGAAAGTTAGAGAAGGAATGCGAGGAATGCGAGAGTGTCTCCTGGCAGTGACCTTCAGGGGGAAATGTTGCCTCAGCAACGGCCTGAACCGAGGCCGGTGCTGTCTACGGGAGTCGAATGTCGATAAGATATAAATTGTTTGGTCTTTCCAGACGGAGTCTTTGCACGTCCACACCGCTCGTCCATATCTGTCCATTCTATTCAAATTGATCTCTGAAAAACGTATTCCTTGCAAAGCCGAAAGCTGCTCCGAGATAACAACCATTGTGTGGTTAAAGTTCTGAATGTCCACAGTCCGAGTGCCAACAGCTTTGCCCACCACTCTAATCATATCGGGCAGCTTTGTGTTGTGTGCAATGGAGTGCGCACCAAAAAAAAAAAAAAAAAAGTGTGTGTTTTAACTCCGTTCTAACGTTAGCTGTTCCCTATATAACCGACGCGACCAGTCGCTCGTTTTTCTCTTTCACGGTGCACAAAAAAAATGCACACCAATCTTCATAATCATCATGAGATCATCATCAGCGTCTAAAGCCTAGGTCACAACCGGATGTACGATTTTTTGGCCGTGCGATTTTTGGCGTTTCCCAAATCGCTGCGTTTTTTTTGTTCGTGGAGAAAGACGCACGTTGGCCGTAAGTTTGTCTCGCAACCTGAAAAAAACGTAAGCACCCGTAGAGTTTGTTTGACATGACAAAGAACCTCTGCGGCCGGTCCGCGGCCAGTCAACGGCTCGAAAATCAGCACGTCACACGCACGCCCTCTGTGCGTTTCATGCGCGCCTTCCGTGCGTTTTTTGCACGTAGACCGGCCGTAGGAGCACGTACAGCCGGTCGTTACCGAGGCATAAGATTTACTTTATAATAAACCTTAGTGTGGAGTTTCTGGGTTAAACATGTCGCTGTACGGTATTTTTCCACTTTGGTTATCGGTTTCCCAGGTTACCCACAATGCCGTTCGCTGATAATGGTGCGTCTCTAGCTAAAGACAGCGATGCAGCGGAGCTTTACTCTTTTTTTTTAATAAATAAATATCCGAGCCAGCTCTCTTCCTTCTTCAAACAGATCCGCTTCAGAACCTTCAGCTTCATTTCACTTCGCATTCCAGGACTCTCAGTACAGCGTTCTCACCACCTTCTACTCTACGCTACTCGTACGCCAGATTTCTCAGATATGGCGCTGAACAAAGGGTGAAAATTCTGAAAAGTAGCTCTGGCACGTTTTTCTGTTTCAAAGCCGACTTGAAAATCTGATTATCACTAAAGAATTAGTTTTTTTTTTCCCCTGCGACCTCAGAGTGACGCACAGCCGCTAACGTCTCACAGGAAGAACCAAAATACAAAACCGCTTCAGAATCTAAACGAGCTTTCGTCGGCTAAATTAAAGCCGATTTCGTTCTTTCAAAATCAATCGAAGCTTTATTTATCTTTGAGATGTACAGGGAGTGAAACTAATAAAAGGTCTAAATTAAAAATATAAAACAAACAAACTACTATAATAGGTAAATATCAATCCTTATATCAGGAAGGTCATATAAAAAGACGCAATATTAAATGTCGTTAAGCCATAAAATATTATCGAGGCCAGATTTGAACCAATGCGTCTTTTATAAAGACTTTTCACAAGACGATCGCCGGAGAGGAAATTTTTTACAACCGGCTTTTCCCCCGCCTATACCGTACGTGTGGTGATGTCATCAAAAACAGATGACGTCTGGGCAAGCGTCCAAGTTTTTGCGCGATGCAACATGAGTCAGGATTTCAGTTCGGATTTTCATCGAGTCTTAAAAGCGCTCCTCCGTCTCATCAGCTTCTCTTTAACTTTTCAATTCAACCTGTTTTTATTTGATGTAAAACACAAATTCTATCAACGCTTCTAAAATTACAAATATGCACAGTCCTTTAACTCGAAGACCAAGGGAGTGTTCGTATCTCAGTACTCAGTGCTCGCTGAAGAGAACTGCTTTTAACTGGTTTTTGTTTTAAAGCTGCATGTTATTTAGTTATCACATGGTATTACACTCGTTGCTACGGTATGTGCAGTGTTACTTCAGACCACAGGATGCTATCGTGATGTCTAGCCATGATATGCTCCTACCGCAGCAGCACAGGAAGCCCCGCCCCCTCGGGGGCTTTTCTATGATAATCTTATCACTATGCAAGTCTGATTAACGTAGGATGGAAATCTAAAGCACATTTACGTTCGTGTGTTGGACTGCTGGTGTGCACTGACACACGAACAACGTGTGACTTATTAAAGGGGTCGGTTACCGTGGTTACGAGGCTAACACGAGCTAAAACGCATCGAGTCCTGCATCAAAGAACTGTTCACCTCAAAATATACACAAAGACCATGACTTACTTTGAAAAAAAATTCCTCGTTCCACTTTGGATCCAATGTCTAAGCAGGAGAAAGACAATAATTAATGGAATAAAGAAACAGGAAGTGAACGTTGTCTCAGCGTGCGAGTATAAAACCTCTCTCACCTTTTTGATGGTCTTGGTTTGAAGGCTGACCAGTTCTCCAGTGACGGGGTCATACAGAGAGAGTCTCGTGTACGGGTCACTGCACAGAACAACAATAATCAGAGGAAATCTACACACACACACACACACACACACACGAGCTGTTTAGATCGAAACCCTGGCGACGTGAATAACACCGGAGTCAGACCCTCTGTTCACACTAGTGGGCGACAGTCGCCCGTAGTTTGTCTTGTGGGCGTGGAACGAGCGCTATCGCTGTGGCCCGTCCATCCAGCTCTGATGAGAAACACTGCGACGTGATTTCTGACACTGTCTGATGATTTCTTTGCTTTACGATGAAGTGGAAAATTGTAATGGAGTGAAAATTCAGTGGGTTGATGAACGCTCTGCGCCGGGTGTTTTCACCCGAGTGATTAACAGCACGAGTGAACGGGACTTGCGACAGAAACTCTCCAGCTACACTCAGGAGCTTCAGTTTTCCTCATAATGTCTCGATAAAGCTTTAACGAGAGGGTTCGATCCGCCCGAGTCAAACAGGACACAGGAACTGAAAGATGGCAGGAATTAAAGGGTGTGAAAGAGCTAGACATGTAATGATAAGGAAGGAAGGAAGAAAAGGCAGGCTGCAGTTGAAAGTGTTAAAAAAAAGGCAGACAGAAGCGAGTGCAATAAATAAATGAGAGTGCAGTTGAACATGTTGAAAGAAAAAGAAAGAAACTGCAGTTGAAAGTGTTGAGAAATAAATGAATAAATAAATGAGTGCAGTTGAAAGTGTTCAAAAAGAAAAAGAGAAAGAAGGAAAGGCTACAGCTGAAAGTGTTGAGAGAGAAAGAAAAAGAAAGGCAATTGAAAAAGAAATAAAAGAGAGAAGAAAGGAAAGAAAGAAAGGCTGAGTTGAAAGTGTTCAGAAATAAATAAAAGAAGAGAGCAGCTGAAAGAGTTAAAAAAGAAAAAGAAAGAAAGAAAGAAAGAAAGAAAGAAAGAAAGAAAGAAAGAAAGAAAGAAGGAAAGGCTGCAGCTGAAAGTGTTGAGAAATAAATTAAGTAAGAAAGAAGGAAGGGAGTGCAGTTAAAAGTGTTGGAAAATAAATAAAAGAAAGAAGGAAAGCAGTTGAAAGTGTTGCGAAATAAAGAAAGGTGCACAGTTGAAAAAAGAAATAAAAGAAAGAAGAAGACAATAAAGGCTGCAGTTGAAAGTGTTAAAAAAGAAAAAGAGAAAGAAAGAAGGAAAGGCTGCAGCTGAAAGTGTTCAGAAAGAAAGAAAGAAAGAAAGAAAGAAAGAAAGAAAGCAGTTGAAAGTCTTGAGAAAGAAAGAAAGAAAGAAAGAAAGAAAGAAAGAAAGAAAGAAAGAAAGAAGGTGCACAGTTGAAAAAGAAATAAAAGAAAGAAGGAAAGAAAGAAAGGCTGCAGTTGAAAGTGTTAAAAAAGAAAAAGAGAAAGAAAGAAGGAAAGGCTGCAGCTGAAAGTGTTCAGAAAGAAAGAAAGAAAGAAAGAAAGAAAGAAAGAAAGCAGTTGAAAGTCTTGAGAAAGAAAGAAAGAAAGAAAGAAAGAAAGAAAGAAAGAAAGAAGGTGCACAGTTGAAAAAGAAATAAAAGAAAGAAGGAAAGAAAGAAAGGCTGCAGTTGAAAGTGTTAAAAAAGAAAAAGAGAAAGAAAGAAGGAAAGGCTACAGCTGAAAGTGTTCAGAAAGAAAGAAAGAAAGAAAGAAAGAAAGAAAGAAAGAAAGCAGTTGAAAGTCTTGAGAAAGAAAGAAAGAAAGAAAGAAAGAAAGAAAGAAAGAAAGAAAGAAAGAAAGAAAGAAAGAAGGTGCACAGTTGAAAAAGAAATAAAAGAAAGAAGGAAAGAAAGAAAGTCCTGCAGTTGAAAGTGTTAAAAAAGAAAAGGAGAAAGAAAGAAGGAAAGGCTGCAGCTGAAAGTGTTGGAAAAGAAATAAAAGAAAGAAGGAAAGCAGTTGAAAGTGTTGAGAAAGAAAGAAAGAAAGAAAGAAAGAAAGAAAGAAAGAAAGAAAGGTGCACAGTTGAAAAAGAAATAAAAGAAAGAAGGAAAGAAAGAAAGGTGCACAGTTGAAAAAGAAATAAAAGAAAGAAGAAAAGAAAGAAAGGCTGCAGTTGAAAGTGTTAAAAAAGAAAAAGAGAAAGAAAGAAGGAAAGGCTACAGCTGAAAGTGTTCAGAAAGAAAGAAAGAAAGAAAGAAAGAAAAAGAAAGGAGTACAGTTGAAAGTGTTGGAAAAGAAATAAAAGAAAGAAGGAAAGCAGTTGAAAGTGTTGAGAAAGAAAGAAAGAAAGAAAGAAAGAAAGAAAGAAAGAAAGAAAGGTTACAGTTGAAAGTGTTGAGAAATAAGTAAATAAATAAAGAAGAGAGCAGCTGAAAGAGTTAAAAAAGAAAAAGAAAGAAAGAAGGAAAGGCTGCAGCTGAAAGTGTTGAGAAATAAATTAAGTAAGAAAGAAGGGAGTGCAGTTAAAAGTGTTGGAAAATAAATAAAAGAAAGAAGGAAAGCAGTTGAAAGTGTTGCGAAATAAAGAAAGAAAGGTGCACAGCTGAAAAAAGAAATAAAAGAAAGAAGAAGAAAAGAAAGGCTGCAGTTGAAAGTGTTAAAAAAGAAAAAGAGAAAGAAAGAAGGAAAGGCTGCAGCTGAAAGTGTTCAGAAAGAAAGAAAGAAAGAAAGAAAGCAGTTGAAAGTCTTGAGAAAGAAAGAAAAAAAGAAAGAAAGAAAGAAAGAAAGAAAGCAGTTGAAAGTCTTGAGAAAGAAAGAAAGAAAGAAAGAAAGAAGGAAAGCAGTTGAAAGTCTTGAGAAAGAAAGAAAGAAAGAAAGAAAGAAAGAAAGAAAGAAGGTGCACAGTTGAAAAAGAAATAAAAGAAAGAAGGAAAGAAAGAAAGTCCTGCAGTTGAAAGTGTTAAAAAAGAAAAAGAGAAAGAAAGAAGGAAAGGCTGCAGCTGAAAGTGTTGGAAAAGAAATAAAAGAAAGAAGGAAAGCAGTTGAAAGTGTTGAGAAAGAAAGAAAGAAAGAAAGAAAGAAAGAAAGAAAGAAAGAAAGAAAGGTGCACAGTTGAAAAAGAAATAAAAGAAAGAAGGAAAGAAAGAAAGGTGCACAGTTGAAAAAGAAATAAAAGAAAGAAGAAAAGAAAGAAAGGCTGCAGTTGAAAGTGTTAAAAAAGAAAAAGAGAAAGAAAGAAGGAAAGGCTACAGCTGAAAGTGTTCAGAAAGAAAGAAAGAAAGAAAGAAAGAAAGAAAGAAAAAGAAAGGAGTACAGTTGAAAGTGTTGGAAAAGAAATAAAAGAAAGAAGGAAAGCAGTTGAAAGTCTTGAGAAAGAAAGAAAGAAAGAAAGAAAGAAAGAAAGAAAGAAGGAAAGCAGTTGAAAGTCTTGAGAAAGAAAGAAAGAAAGAAAGAAAGAAAGAAAGAAAGAAAGAAAGAAAGAAGGTGCACAGTTGAAAAAGAAATAAAAGAAAGAAGGAAAGAAAGAAAGTCCTGCAGTTGAAAGTGTTAAAAAAGAAAAAGAGAAAGAAAGAAGGAAAGGCTGCAGCTGAAAGTGTTGGAAAAGAAATAAAAGAAAGAAGGAAAGCAGTTGAAAGTGTTGAGAAAGAAAGAAAGAAAGAAAGAAAGAAAGAAAGAAAGAAAGGTGCACAGTTGAAAAAGAAATAAAAGAAAGAAGGAAAGAAAGAAAGGTGCACAGTTGAAAAAGAAATAAAAGAAAGAAGAAAAGAAAGAAAGGCTGCAGTTGAAAGTGTTAAAAAAGAAAAAGAGAAAGAAAGAAGGAAAGGCTACAGCTGAAAGTGTTCAGAAAGAAAGAAAGAAAGAAAGAAAGAAAAAGAAAGGAGTACAGTTGAAAGTGTTGGAAAAGAAATAAAAGAAAGAAGGAAAGCAGTTGAAAGTCTTGAGAAAGAAAGAAAGAAAGAAAGAAAGAAAGAAGGAAAGCAGTTGAAAGTCTTGAGAAAGAAAGAAAGAAAGAAAGAAAGAAAGAAAGAAAGAAAGAAAGAAAGAAAGAAAGAAGGTGCACAGTTGAAAAAGAAATAAAAGAAAGAAGGAAAGAAAGAAAGTCCTGCAGTTGAAAGTGTTAAAAAAGAAAAAGAGAAAGAAAGAAGGAAAGGCTGCAGCTGAAAGTGTTGGAAAAGAAATAAAAGAAAGAAGGAAAGCAGTTGAAAGTGTTGAGAAAGAAAGAAAGAAAGAAAGAAAGAAAGAAAGAAAGAAAGAAAGGTGCACAGTTGAAAAAGAAATAAAAGAAAGAAGGAAAGAAAGAAAGGTGCACAGTTGAAAAAGAAATAAAAGAAAGAAGAAAAGAAAGAAAGGCTGCAGTTGAAAGTGTTAAAAAAGAAAAAGAGAAAGAAAGAAGGAAAGGCTACAGCTGAAAGTGTTCAGAAAGAAAGAAAGAAAGAAAGAAAGAAAGAAAAAGAAAGGAGTACAGTTGAAAGTGTTGGAAAAGAAATAAAAGAAAGAAGGAAAGCAGTTGAAAGTGTTGAGAAAGAAAGAAAGAAAGAAAGAAAGAAAGAAAGAAAGAAAGAAAGAAAAAGGTGCACAGTTGAAAAAGAAATAAAAGAAAGAAAGAAAGAAAGAAAGAAAGAAAGAAAGAAAGAAAGGAAGGTTACAGTTGAAAGTGTTGAGAAATAAGTAAATAAATAAAGAAGAGAGCAGCTGAAAGAGTTAAAAAAGAAAAAGAAAGAAAGAAGGAAAGGCTGCAGCTGAAAGTGTTAAAGAAATAAAAGAAGGAAAGAAAGAAAAAGGCTGCAGTTGAAAGTGTTAAATAAAGAAATAAAAAGTGCAGCTGAAAGTGTTCAAGAAAGAGAAAGAAGTTGAAAGTACAGAAAGAACGAATGAACTGCCGCGCTGTCGTTGTTGTCATGGTTACACCCGTGAACACTCTATACTCCGCCTCCCACAGGTCAACTCCACCTACAAACATGGCCACCACCATGGACTCCACCCCCCAGAATGCAGCTCGCTCCCCGAGTTCTGGTCTGTTCACGATCACAGCTCACGGGTTTACTGACTCGCTTCACGCCGTCATGGCGAAGTGACGCTCAGCGCCGGGCTTTACAGAGCCTCACTGCTCCGCTCCACGCTGCCCGCTCCGGGCTTTACAGAGCCTCACTGCTCCACGCTGCCCGCTCCGGGCTTTACAGAGCCTCACTGCTCCACGCTGCCCGCTCCGGGCTTTACAGAGCCTCACTGCTCCGCTCCACGCTGCCCGCTCCGGGCTTTACAGAGCCTCACTGCTCCACGCTGCCCGCTCCGGGCTTTACAGAGCCTCACTGCTCCACGCTGCCCGCTCCGGGCTTTACAGAGCCTCACTGCTCCGCTCCACGCTGCCCACTCCGGGCTTTACAGAGCCTCACTGCTCCACGCTGCCCGCTCCGGGCTTTACAGAGCCTCACTGCTCCGCTCCACGCTGCCCGCTCCGGGCTTTACAGAGCCTCACTGCTCCACGCTGCCCGCTCCGGGCTTTACAGAGCCTCACTGCTCCGCTCCACGCTGCCCGCTCCGGGCTTTACAGAGCCTCACTGCTCCACGCTGCCCGCTCCGGGCTTTACAGAGCCTCACTGCTCCGCTCCACGCTGCCCGCTACGGGCTTTACAGAGCCTCACTGCTCCACGCTGCCCGCTCCGGGCTTTACAGAGCCTCACTGCTCCACGCTGCCCGCTCCGGGCTTTACAGAGCCTCACTGCTCCGCTCCACGCTGCCCACTCCGGGCTTTACAGAGCCTCACTGCTCCACGCTGCCCGCTCCGGGCTTTACAGAGCCTCACTGCTCCGCTCCACGCTGCCCGCTCCGGGCTTTACAGAGCCTCACTGCTCCACGCTGCCCGCTCCGGGCTTTACAGAGCCTCACTGCTCCGCTCCACGCTGCCCGCTACGGGCTTTACAGAGCCTCACTGCTCCACGCTGCCCGCTCCGGGCTTTACAGAGCCTCACTGCTCCGCTCCACGCTGCCCACTCCGGGCTTTACAGAGCCTCACTGCTCCACGCTGCCCGCTCCGGGCTTTACAGAGCCTCACTGCTCCACGCTGCCCGCTCCGGGCTTCCCTGTGCCCTGGGCATCCTCACGCTCACCTGACCACTGCCTGTTTTTCGACTTGGCCCGTCTGCGCCCGTAATAAACCCTCGAGCTGTTTTCCCAGCCGTCCGTCTCCCGTTTACCCGACAGCCGTGGATTCAGGAACTCCGTTACTGACCGAGTTTCCACGATTTATCACACGAGTGAGGTCTGGAGACATGCGTGTGATAAATAACAGAGGATTTTCTGCCTGAACTCGTTCTCATTATACCGTCAGATGAATAAATCAGTTCTAACGCAAACACACTCGACCGGATCCCCGACCCGTCCGGATCTCGCAGCGGCGACGCCACTTTACTCGTCTTTATTTACATTTAGACCGAGCTAAGCTTTTATTCCACTTCACTCCCTGTTTACTGGATTTTCCAGCTGTTGTGAAAATATCCAGCATGGCGTTAGAAAGTTTTAAAGTTCGTTTATCCATAAATGCCATTTTAAGCAGTATATATTAATATATTCAAAAGTAATGGCACCCAAGTGGATGTGGATGGGAATCAGTGGAGCAGAACAAGCTGTGCTCTGTGGGTGGAAAGGGCGTGTCCACACACACACACACACACACACACTAGACAAGACAATCGTCGGGATCTGTGAGGTCACGTACGCAGAAGCGAGTGTGTTACGCTGCCCTGTGACGCAGCAATTTGGAAAACAAAAAACAAACCCGCAGTTGTCTGGCCTGGCGTGTCTCAGAAGGAGAACGTGTCAGCCGTCACGTGTCCCGCTATGACTGGAGGGAACTGGGCCATGAAAACAAAGCCAATGAATCATGAATCTTTCATGCAGAGCAGGAAATACCAGTACAAGAGTGACAGCGTGTTTACGTCACATGACACAACCATCTCATGAAACCTGACAAATACGACAGGCCGGACTTAATCCTGCTAATCTCACCCGAGAACAAAAACACTCGTCAGTTTCAGTCAAGTGTAAACTAACCCAGTGCTCTTCTTCAGAGGTCTGAGAAAGCCTGGAGACGAGTCCTCCACGTGCTCGCGCGACACGCCTTCATCACCCGAACCTATGGAATCAATTTTGTGCCAAAATGTTCATACAATACTTTTGAAATATCAAACAAAAACGACAAATCAAAATACAAAAAAACAAAAAAAAGTCAATTTTTTTAGGCTGGCAAACAAATTATTCGTGTCATCGTGCAAAATATCAGTCTATTACTCTTCAGAAACCTTTTATTTTTGTTCCGCGTCTTTCTCAGTTTTGTTTGACGTAATTTATTTTGGTTGCGATTCCAGCTTTCTCGTTTGCGCTCCCTGACTGCAATTTTGGCACAAACGTCACGTGTGGGCGGGCTGTCCAGGAATGCATTCCCATTGGCTAACTTGTGTTTGACTGACAGCTATGCTCAGCCATTCCCTACTCGGATTCTGGCGGACTGTTTGACGAGTGACCGATCCATTGACGGTAAACAAGGATGGAGTGGACTTCAGTGGCGACTATGATACTGAATTGTTTACCGTCAATGGATCGGTCACTCGTCAAACAGTCCGCCAGAATCCGAGTAGGGAATGGCTGAGCGTAGCTGTCAGTCAAACACAAGTTAGCCAGTGGGAATGCATTCCTGGACAGCCCACCCACACGTCAAGTTTGTGCCAAAACCGCAAGCAAAAAGTCAGGGAGCGCAAACGAGAAAGCTGGAATCGCAACCAAAATAAATTACGTCAAACAAAACTGAGAAAGACGCGGAACAAAAATAAAAGGTTTCTGAAGAGTAATAGACTGATATTTTGCACGATTACACGAATAATTTGTTTGCCAGTCTAAAAAAAATTGACTTTTTTTTGTTTTTTTGTATTTTGATTTGTCATTTTTGTTTGATATTTCAAAAGTATTGTATGAACATTTTGGCACAAAATTGATTCCATACGAACCCAGCTTAACGTTATCAAAACACACGGGGCGAGCGCGGCGATGTAGACAGGACGAGCAAATATTCCCTGTACGATCGCTACACCACTCATTCACTACGACTTTCAAAAGAATAAAACACCGTCTCAGGCTGTTACAGGAAAATAAATCAACGACAAGCTGGGTTTTAAATGAGCTCGTCTTGGGTGCTGGGTCTGATTATGAAGGTTGGAACGGAGTTAAAATCTTTTACCACTGGAGGGGAGGAAAAAAAAGTTAGCAAAATGATTATGAAGGAAAATTAGCAAAAAATGTGTTACAGGAAAAAATATATACAGCTGTGCAAAAGTCTTGGTTACGTGTACAGAAACGCTGTCAACCAAAAATAGCTTAAAATAAAATGTTTCAACATTAAAAAAAAATACTATAAACAATAGCCATAATAAATGAATTTATAATACACAGGGCCAAATTACTCAATTCTGATTGGTCAATCAAGGAGGGCTTTTTTCCTTAACACGGGGCCGTATTTCTGAAATGCTATTGGCTAGTTCGTTGCTTGGTTACCAGGGCAAAGACAGGTTTTTAATTTGGGCACCATAAAACATTTTTTTTTTTACTATTTTCGCACGTAGCGTGGCGAAAATTTTTGACATATCATTTTTAGTAATTTTTTTTAACCAATTATAAATATATCGAGCAATAAAAATAATAGAAATTACATAATCATGTGCAAGTAGTGCTGTATCTAAAAAGTCTAAAGTTTTCTCCAACATTCTGAATAAATAAAAAAGATAAAAATATTTTGTAAGCCTAATTATGATCACGGCATCTATTTGGGCGCACATCTATTTCAACTCAACTTCCAATATAATTTGGTATAAATTAATTTGGGCATAAATGGGATAAAAATTATTTTCACTTAAATTTAAAAATAAGCTGGTACAAAGCAGATTACCGGTACATAAAAAGCCTCGGTCACAACCGGCCGTACGTGCTCCTACGGCCGGTCTACGTCAGAGATGCCAAATACTACGAAATTTTCGTATTTTATATGATTTTCTGCCACTTTCGCACCACGACGACCAGTTAATTCGAAACTACGAATTTCACAGTGATCGGGGAAAAAAATCAGTTCGTTCCGCATTTTTGTTTGGTACGTTGAACTCCGCCATGATCGAAGAAAATTCAGTCTGTTCCGCATTTTCGGAAGGATGAAATCCGCGGGAATCATTCAAAGCTTTCGTGATACGTCGTCGCTGATTGGTTGATATTCGCTTCCGGGTTTGAACTCGACCAATCAAAATTCGTGATAGTGCCGTCTGACAATGGAGAAGCCGAGCAAGAATAACCAGAAATTTAATGATAAATATACAGCAACATGGCCGTGTATTGTTCCTTCGCGAAAGGGGATGTATTTCGCACAATGCACGGTTTGCAACTGCGATATTTCTGTCCGGCACAGCGGACAATACGAAAACTAAAGATTCTTCGGCCCCGGACTACAGATCTGTTTATTGAAAGGTTGGCATCTCTGCTACGTGCAAAAAACGCAAGAAACGCACGGAGGGCGCGCGTGTGACGTGCTGATTTTCGAGCCGCAGAGGTTCTTTGTCATGTCAAAAAAACTCTACGGGCGCTTACGTTTTTTTCAGGTTGCAAGACAAACTTACGGCCAACGTGCGTCTCTCTCCACGAACAAGAAAAACGCAGCGATTTGGGAAACGCCAAAAATCGCACGGCCAAAAAAATCATACGTCCAGTTGTGACCTAGGCTAAAGTCTCACATAAAATATGTAATAAAAATCCATAGCGTGCCTGGCAACTGTTAAGCCTAGGTCACAACCGGACGTACGATTTTTTGGCCGTGCGATTTTTGGCGTTTCCCAAATCGCTGCGTTTTTTTTTTTGTTCGTGGAGAAAGACGCACGTTGGCCGTAAGTTTGTCTTGCAACCTGAAAAAAACGTAAGTGCCCGTAGAGTTTGTTTGACATGACAAAGAACCTCTGTGGCCGGTCTACGGCTCGAAAATCAGCACGTCACACGCGCGCCCTCCGTGCGTCTCTTGCGTGTTTTGCACGTAGACCGGCCGTAGGAGCACGTATGGCCGGTTGTGACCGAGGCTTAAGGCAGCTGTTGCAGACGACAAGTCAATGACCTCGACCTTGTCAACAATATCGTCTGATGTCTTCTGACTGTTCTGTCATGTGATAAACCTCCCCATTCCCCCGCCTGGAGTCTTAGGGTGTATTCAGACCAGGATAGTTCGACAGTTCACTTGCTTTGGTCCGAACCAAATGTTTTTTTTATTTTTTCAGTTTGGTGCGGGGGCGGCACGGTGGTGTAGTGGTTAGCGCTGTCGCCTCACAGCAAGAAGGTCCGGGTTCGAGCCCCGTGGCCGGCGAGGGCCTTTCCGTGTGGAGTTTGCATGTTCTCCCCGTGTCCGCGTGGGTTTCCTCCGGGTGCTCCGGTTTCCCCCACAGTCCAAAGACATGCAGGTTAGGTTAACTGGTGACTCTAAATTGAGCGTAGGTGTGAATGTGAGTGTGAATGGTTGTCTGTGTCTATGTGTCAGCCCTGTGATGACCTGGCGACTTGTCCAGGGTGTACCCCGCCTTTCGCCCGTAGTCAGCTGGGATAGGCTCCAGCTTGCCTGCGACCCTGTAGAAGGATAAAGCGGCTAGAGATAATGAGATGAGATGAATAAAGTTTATAAATACTACTTATATCATGTCATAGCCGGAGCTCGCTGGGGAGCTCGCCGGGGGAGCTCGCTAGCGCGCTCCGGCTATGACATGATATAAGTAGTATTTATAAACTTTATTCATCAAAAGGAAAATAATATTCTATTCAATATTCTATTCTCATCGCCCAAACCTGTGTATGGCGATGGGTCAGTGAACAATCCTGGTGGAAGCAGGTAAACGTCGTTCTCTAAGCCTGCTAACCTCAATTTTTGCAAATACCTCTCCCTCTGCTCACCCTGTAAATGCCCTACGTCGCTGGATAGTGAAGGTGTTTTCTGCATCTCACTCCTTTTTCTTTTATGTTTTTCGTTTGTTGCCTTCCTCGCATTCAAACTGATTCGAGCCATGACGTCCAAAATGGCAGCATCACATGACTTGGTCACGTGGGTGAAATACCTCAATAGCCAGCAAGGGCCGTAGGAGCCCCGCTGATGACATTTTAACAGTCAGTCAATCACTGGTGTGTCGAGGGCATTTAAACTTAGTGGAGCCCATCCCTCTCCAAGCTTGATCAATGGACAATTTAGAGTCACCAGTTAACCTAACCTACATGTCTTTGGACTGTGGGGGAAACCGGAGCACCCGGAGGAAACCCACGCAGACAGCGGGAGAACATGTGAACTCCATACAGAAAGGCCCCCATCGGCCACGAGGCTCGAACCCAGGACCTTCTTCCCATGAGGTGACAGTGCTAACCATGACACCACCGTGCCGCCGCCCAGGGAAAACCTTTATCAAGCTACAATACAGAGTTACATCCACAAACACCAGTTAAAACTTGACTGTACAAAAAGGAAGCCTTGTGTTAACTGTGTCCAGAAGCGCCGTCGACTTCTCTGGGCTCGGGGGCGTCTCGGATGGACCATCACACAGTGGAAACGTGTATTGTGGTCAGATCAATCAGTATTCCAGGTCTTTTTTGGAAGAAATGGACGCCGTGTGCTCTGAAGACGAAAAGGACCATCCAGACTGTTACCAGGAACAAGTCCAAAAGCCAGGGTGTGTCATGGTATGGGGTTGGGTCAGTGCCCTTGGCGACGATAACTTACACTTCTGTGATGGAGCATTAATGCAGAAAAGTACACCGAGATGCTGCCTCCCTCCTTCAAGACGAAATCTTTTCCAGGGAGATTTCAACAAGGCAATGCAAAACCACATTCTGTACACATTATAAAGGCGTGGATGTGGTAGAAAGGGGCGTGTCCCCTCTGTCCCCAATAGAGAATGTGTGGAGAAACATATGAAATGAAAAATATGACAGTGACGACCCCGTCATGACCGTTACACACCTTAAGACCTGTTTGCATAAAGAACGGGACAAAATAACACCTGAAACACTTCAGCACTTGGGATCTTCAGTCCATAAACATCTCTGAAGTGTTGTGAGAAGGAACGGGAACGTTATAAAAGTGGGAAACGCTTCTTTACCCGTCGCAACTTGTTTATTTTGATGAAGCGATAAAAATCATGAAGTCAAACGTCTAAAAACGTGCTGCCGTACTGTTTCGAGTGTAATACGGGTCAAAGATGATTTACAAATCACCGTTTTCAGTTTTCATTTCAGTTTCAACTTCAACAAAGCGTTCCCACTTCTTCTACAACCCCGATTCCAAAAAAGTTGGGACAAAGTACAAATTGTAAATAAAAACGGAATGCAATGATGTGGAAGTTTCAAAATTCCATATTTTATTCAGAATAGAACATAGATGACATATCAAATGTTTAAACTGAGAAAATGTATCATTTAAAGAGAAAAATTAGGTGATTTTAAATTTCATGACAACAACACATCTCAAAAAAGTTGGGACAAGGCCATGTTTCCCACTGTGAGACATCCCCTTTTCTCTTTACAACAGTCTGTAAACGTCTGGGGACTGAGGAGACAAGTTGCTCAAGTTTAGGGATAGGAATGTTAACCCATTCTTGTCTAATGTAGGATTCTAGTTGCTCAACTGTCTTAGGTCTTTTTTGTCGTATCTTCCGTTTTATGATGCGCCAAATGTTTTCTATGGGTGAAAGATCTGGACTGCAGGCTGGCCAGTTCAGTACCCGGACCCTTCTTCTACGCAGCCATGATGCTGTAATTGATGCAGTATGTGGTTTGGCATTGTCATGTTGGAAAATGCAAGGTCTTCCCTGAAAGAGACGTCGTCTGGATGGGAGCATATGTTGCTCTAGAACCTGGATATACCTTTCAGCATTGATGGTGTCTTTCCAGATGTGTAAGCTGCCCATGCCACACGCACTAATGCAACCCCATACCATCAGAGATGCAGGCTTCTGAACTGAGCGCTGATAACAACTTGGGTCGTCCTTCTCCTCTTTAGTCCGAATGACACGGCGTCCCTGATTTCCATAAAGAACTTCAAATTTTGATTCGTCTGACCACAGAACAGTTTTCCACTTTGCCACAGTCCATTTTAAATGAGCCTTGGCCCAGAGAAGACGTCTGCGCTTCTGGATCGTGTTTAGATACGGCTTCTTCTTTGAACTATAGAGTTTTAGCTGGCAACGGCGGGTGGCACGGTGAATTGTGTTCACAGATAATGTTCTCTGGAAATATTCCTGAGCCCATTTTGTGATTTCCAATACAGAAGCATGCCTGTATGTGATGCAGTGCCGTCTAAGGGCCCGAAGATCACGGGCACCCAGTATGGTTTTCCGGCCTTGACCCTTACGCACAGAGATTCTTCCAGATTCTCTGAATCTTTTGATGATATTATGCACTGTAGATGATGATATGTTCAAACTCTTTGCAATTTTACACTGTCGAACTCCTTTCTGATATTGCTCCACTATTTGTCGGTGCAGAATTAGGGGGATTGGTGATCCTCTTCCCATCTTTACTTCTGAGAGCCGCTGCCACTCCAAGATGCTCTTTTTATACCCAGTCATGTTAATGACCTATTGCCAATTGACCTAATGAGTTGCAATTTGGTCCTCCAGCTGTTCCTTTTTTGTACCTTTAACTTTTCCAGCCTCTTATTGCCCCTGTCCCAACTTTTTTGAGATGTGTTGCTGTCATGAAATTTCAAACGAGCCAATATTTGGCATGACATTTCAAAATGTCTCACTTTCGACATTTGATATGTTGTCTATGTTCTATTGTGAATACAATGTCAGTTTTTGAGATTTGTAAATTATTGCATTCCGTTTTTATTTACAACTTGTACTTTGTCCCAACTTTTTTGGAATCAGGGTTGTAATTTGCATGACCTCGGATTAACAGATGAACGCTGAGTGGAACACGTGACAGGAACACATGTGCGGGGAGGAAAGGAAACTCACCTCGCGCCAAGAATATCCTTCTTCGCCAGTCCGATCCCAGCGATGACTTTTACTCTTAATATTCTGCATTCATCCTGTTCGAGAGAGAGAGAGAAAAAAAAAACCACAACACACACACACCGTCAACAACAATGAGCCACCAGAGGATGTGATGAACTTCCTGAAACATTTGGCAGCAATTCAAGTTCTCAGGTTTCACGATCAGCAGGATATTGTGCGAGTATAAACTGATGATTACTCGCACGGTGACTCACAATCACAAGATCTGAGCGATCAGAGATCGAGTGAGAGAGAAAGAAAGTGAAGAACGTCACGCCAACGATGAGTCGACTTTTCTCAGGCCGAAATAACATGTTAGTCAGGTATCGTAAATCACGTCCTAAAAATATCGAGCTGTTATCATGAAACAGCTGCAAGATATTGTGGGAAAATTCAACCAAATTCTTTACACCACAGCATTTTTGAGCAAATTCACGATTATGATTGGGTTTCAGTCACGTGAATTCTCTTCGCAATTTCATTTCTGGTAAAACAGCTGGTGGTCTTGCAAACTAAAATGGCTGCCGTAGTCAGGGATGAGAATGGGTCCTGATGAAAAAAGCAGATATTCTGTGATAAGGGGGGTCCGCGGCGGGAATTTTTTTTCAAAATGAGACCTTACACACCCCGTTTCCTGTAATCTGAGCTGTAGTTAATTAAAACACGTGATGCCTATTTTAATACTTATTGAAATAAAAACACTATTATATAGAACAATATGTGTATTGCATTAATTCAAAATAATATCTAGATTTTATGGGGACTGGTTATTACTCATTGTCAACATCACTTGTTTTTCTAAAAAATGTCCATGAAAATTCATAGTTATTTACGGTTCCATTAATAATTCAAATTTTCATATATTCGATATATTGAATTAAATAAAAACATTCATATCTTACGGAGACTGACCTTTTCCTAATGTCCACAATACTTGTATATGATTTCTTCACAATGTCTGTTTAAACTTTAAAGTTATACAGTTATCAACACTGTCAGCTATAATTCAAATTATCATATACTCAATGTATTGAATCAAATAAATGCATATTTTATGGGGACTGTCTTTATCTTATTGTCCACTTCACTTGTATGTTTTCTTCAAAAGGAAAATGTCTATTTACTAGGGCTGTAACGATACACCCAACTCACGATTCGATTCGTATCGCGATTTTTGACCCACGATTCGATACGCCCACGATTTTTTTTAAATTTTTTTTAAAGTAGTAAATTTGACTTATTCACAATTACTTACTTACATTAACTATTTAATAACAAATAATTCAGACCACCGCAGAGAATGAGTAATATGTATGCAAAAATGAACAAATGTATATCCAAAGACTGTTTTATTTCTCAAAATTATACTGTTGAGCTGGAAGCTCTGTTTTTTTCGGTTCTGAAAAAGTCATTTTTCCAAATCGTGTAAATCCGTTAAGATTTTTTTTTGGGGGGGCGGCTCTCTCACTGTCTCAAGGCAAGGCAAGGCAAGGCAAGTTTATTTATATAGCACATTTCATACACAATGGCAGTTCAATGTGCTTTACAGAAGCAAAAACAAAAACTGTAAACAATAGAGAAATAAAATTACATAAAATAATTTTATTTTTAATCTCATCTCATCTCATTATCTCTAGCCGCTCCATCCTTCTACAGGGTCGCAGGCAAGCCGGAGCCCATCCCAGCTGACTACGGGCGAAAGGCGGGGTACACCCTGGACAAGTCGCCAGGTCATCACAGGGCTGACACATAGACACAGACAACCATTCACACCTACGGTCAATTTAGAGTCACCAGTTAACCTAACCTGCATGTCTTTGGACTGTGGGGGAAACCGGAGCACCCGGAGGAAACCCACGCGGACACGGGGAGAACATGCAAACTCCGCACAGAAAGGCCCTCGCCGGCCCCGGGGCTCGAACCCAGGACCTTCTTGCTGTGAGGCGACAGCGCTAACCACTACACCACCGTGCCGCCCTATTTTTAATCTAAAACAATTAATTAAAAGAATTAAAAGAAAGAAAAAGAAACCAGCGGAATAAAATAGAATAAAATTAAAGTAAATTTAAAACATGCAGAGAAAGTAAAGATTATAAAAAATTTAAAAATATTAATTATTTAACAGAGAGCATCTGAGAACAGCTTGGTCTTTAACCTAGATTTGAAGCTGCCAACAGCAGGAGCATTTTTAATGTCCTCTGGCAGTTGGTTCCATAGCTGTACTGCATAGTAGCTAAAAGCTGCTTCACCACACTTTGTTTTAACAACAGGTTTTACCAGTAAATTTTTCTGTTTTGATCTGGTAGATCTGATTGTGTTAGGCCACTGCAACATATCAGAGAGGTAATTGGGCCCTGTACCATTTAGAGATTTGTACACCAGCAGCAATGCTTTAAAGTCAATTCTGTAGCTTACTGGAAGCCAGTGAAGGGACCTTAGAATTGGAGTAATGTGTTCTGTTCTTTTTGTTCGTGTGAGAACCCTAGCCGCTGCATTTTGAACCAGCTGAAGTCGTTTAATGGTCTTTTTTGGCAGGCCTGTGAAAAGGCCATTGCAGTAATCAACCCTACTAGAGATGAAGGCATGTATAAGTTTTTCCAGATCATTTTTTGACACAAGTCCTCTTAGTTTGGAAATGTTTTTTAGGTGATAAAATGCCGTTTTAGTGATTGCTTTCATGTGACTGTCAAAGTTTAGCTCGCTGTCAATGAAAACACCAAGATTTTTAACCATTTCTTTAGTTTTAATCCCTTTTGTGTCAAGAATAGTGGTAATCTTGAGTCTTTCATCTTTTTTCCCAAATAGAATTACTTCTGTTTTATCTGTGTTCAGCTGAAGAAAATTTTGTGACATCCAGCTACTGATTTGATCGATGCACTGGTAGAGACATTCAAGGGGGGCATAATCATTAGGTGATAAAGCAAAATAAATTTGGGTATCATCTGCATAGCAGTGATATAAAATTGAATTTTTATTGATAATTTGCCCAAGTGGGAGCATATAAAGGTTGATAAGTAATGGTCTCACTCTCATAGGGCCAATGATTTTCTGTGATCGCGGAAAACAGATGGAAATTACGGAATTTTTATGGTGAAACGTTGCTCGCGTGTCAAAATGTAACTGCCGCAGAAGGCTTCCGCCCAAGCAGACATGCCTTCAGTGTTGCCAGATATTGCTAACGTTTTCCACCCCAAAATATGTTCAAAACCAGCCAAAAAGCACCTAAACCCACCCAATCTGGCAACACTGCATGCCTTTCCGGTCAAGTGATTGTGATTGGCTTGTGGCACACCTAGCCAGCCAATGAGCTGCTTGTTTACAGATTCGCTCCCTGCGTCGCAACCAGAATGGCGACCGCTTAAAAGAAATGAATGCTGTGCCAGTGGCGAGTGTGGACGTTGCGTGACTCGCAGAAGATTGTCGCAGGTCGGCGAAAAAACCACTTACTAATAGATATAAAAAAAAAAAGTAATTTAAGTAAGTTTAAAATGTAATTTAAATAAAAAGTAAAGTATTCATAAATTGAAGTTTGGAAGCGCCTCTGTTTTTGGGCTGAGGAGAAGTTTGAAAGGGTGTACCGCGATTCTGCCTTCTTGTATCGCGATACGGATCGTGGCTCTGCGTATCGCGATTTCGATACGCATATCGTTACAGCCCTACTATTTACACTTTTTACAGTTAAAAGTTATTTACAGTTCCCAGTTATTTTTGAAACAAATTTTCTTTTTTTCTTTCATTAGCCAGCGCCTCCAGGTGTTTTTACACGCTCTAACCTGGCTCTCTTCTGCTCTCTTGCTTTGCTAAACTTGTTTTTTATACCAGCATCAATTTCACGTACCTTCGCTTCATCTCGCTTGTCAATAGTTTTCGGCATCTTGAGAAAAAACACCGATTAGAGGAAAGCATTTTTGATATGCAGCTCACGAACATGTATAAGTTTTGATAAAAGAAAGCGGGTGTGGGTGTCTTTGTAAAAACTGTTCTGATTGGCTATTACGGTCTCGACATCAATGTTTTGACCAATAACAATGTAGATAACACGAATTTTACATCACATTCAACGAGATTAAAGATGGCGACTTACAAATAACGCGTAAACATCATTGGAGTTAATAAAGTTTGAACAGCATGAAGGAACATACCCCAACCCCCCGAAATTAATTAAAAAAAAATTCTCAACGGACTTGGCATAATATAAGGCCAAGTTTACATTAGACCGTATCTGTCTCGTTTTCTTCGCGGATGCACTGTCCGTTTACATTAAAACGCCTGGAAACGCCGGGAAACAGGAATCCACCAGGGTCCACGTATTCAATCCAGATCGTGTCTGGTCCGGTGCTGTGTAAACATTGAGAATACGCGGATACGCTGTGCTGAGCTCTAGCTGGCGTCGTCATTGGACAACGTCACTGTGACATCCACCTTCCTGATTCGCTGGCGTTGGTCATGTGACGCGACTGCTGAAAAACGGCACGGACTTCCGCCTTGTATCACCTTTCATTAAAGAGTATAAAAGTATGAAAATACTGCAAATACTGATGCAAATACTGCCCATTGTGTAGTTATGATTGTCTTTAGGCTTGCCATCCTTCCACTTGCAAGTGGTAAGTGATATGCACTGGGATCACACACACAGCGGCTCAGTCCCGAATCACTGCTCGTGCACTTCACTCGCGCGCTCTGTGAGCTGCGCAGGGCCGGAGTGCGCACCCTCCAGAGGGCACTCGCTGTTCAGGGCGGAGTGATTTGGAGCGCAGGATGCCTGCGGAGCCGAGCGTATCCGTGTATTGGCGTTGCTGTGTGCACGCTAATCGTTTTAAAAACGTTAATCTGATGATCCGCTGATACGGTCTAATGTAAACCCCACCTAAAAAGGTCGTTTTTTACTCAAAAAAAAAAAGCGGAAATCCGCCGAAAAGCGGAAAACTCTCATCCCTGCGTAGTGCAAACACCTAGCGATAACTTATCAGAGTACGCCCGTAATCTAGAAGCCACTGCTGGCTTTAGATATATTCAGAAGATCGCTATGTGCAATGGAATCGACCCCGACAGTCTGGGAAAGAAGGATTTGTCATACGATCTCAAAAACTACCCTTCAGTCGAGTTCCCCGACATCTTGAACTATCTGGTGTTGCAGACGTCATGATGAGTAGCGTGCTATAGATGCACAACGGTGTAACATAGGGAAAAAATTAAAAATTCAGGTTTTGATTTTATGTAGGGCGGCACGGTGGTGTAGTGGTTAGCGCTGTCGCCTCACAGCAAGAAGGTCCGGGTTCGAGCCCCGGGGCCGGCGAGGGCCTTTCTGTGCGGAGTTTGCATGTTCTCCCCGTGTCCATGTGGGTTTCCTCCGGGTGCTCCGGTTTCCCCCACAGTCCAAAGACATGCAGGTTAGGTTAACTGGTGACTCTAAATTGACCGTAGGTGTGAATGTGAGTGTGAATGGTTGTCTGTGTCTATGTGTCAGCCCTGTGATGACCTGGCGACTTGTCCAGGGTGTACCCCGCCTTTCGCCCGTAGTCAGCTGGGATAGGCTCCAGCTTGCCCGCGACCCTGTAGAAGGATAAAGCGGCTACAGATAATGAGATGAGATGAGATGAGATGAGATTTTATGTACTGAAATAACTATTAGGCACAATTTTTACAATATCTACGGTATATAAATGAGTTGTTTTTACCCATTTTAACTTTGAAATCAGCATTTTAATGATTACCCATAATGCACTGCTGGAGTATTTTCGCGAGTTTAGTGGCAAACTTTTGCGCCGCAGTTTCTCTATTCTCGAAATTTGTAACCTGAAACCCTACAAGAAATGTTTCATAATGTTTGGGATTTTGAAAAATGCTTCTAGCAAGTTTATTTCGCTGTATTTTTCACGTGAAACTTGGCGTAAATCATCCTTAAGTGATGAGCGTGACAGTGTTATTTTGGTCTGGGTCACGGAGTTCGTTGGAAGCGAGAGTTTCTCAGCTACAGCAGCACTTCTCACCATAGATGGCTGGCGTGTTTCACAGCGTTTGGGATTTACTAAATCGACTAAATCTCTAGATCTACTGAAGCTACGAGGATATAAATCACCAGGATTCTAATTTACTGGGTGAGAAGTATTATATATTTTTTTGAAAGGTTTATTCGCGCTACAAGTCCATGAAAGTTGGAATTGTTGGTGAAGGGGTTAGTTAGATTTTGGTAGCGTGACGCGCACAACAAGCAAAAGAAAAAACACATTTTCTTCCGAATTTCTTTGCTTTATCAAAATTATTTTTTGATACATTAAAAGACTGTGTTTATAATATTTAAGCGATTTTTTATTATAGAGAATATTTGATCAAAACTTTCAAAACAGCATTCAAAGTGATTTTTCACGGGTGTAAATGTTACGCGTGACGTCCATAATTACGTTAAATTTTAAGAACTAAAATTCTGTTAAAAATTCTAGATTTGTGCTATCATTCTGGGGTTTTGCTGAATAATACTTTAGGGAGTTCTCTTACAATGCTGAAAATTCAATGAGTTTTGGTGAAATTCTAGAAAAGTTATTTACGTTTTAACGCGCCTGATAGCGATTGTGCTCACACAGCGTGCCACTCATACCTTCTACACCGCAAAACAGATGAAAGTGTAGAAGAGTACGGAGGCTTGGAGCTTTTCTGTATGTGGCTGGGTAAAGGACGTCGCTATCAAGTCGCTGCCCAATGAATCCTGGATTGTTTTTGCCCGTTGGCTTGATTCTCACTTGTGTTGGCTCTTATCTCTCAGCGAAATCATTCACAAAGATCATCAGAAACCCCTTTAAAGACCTGGATCTTAGTTCAGCAAGACGGAGAAGAAGTGATCACGGCGCATTGTACGGTAACTGTACGGCTGGGGACGAATTTTGTCGCGACCTTCATGCATACGGACTTTGTGAGGACGAAACAAAGAAACAGCTGGGGACTTTAGCGCTTCGGGACTCAAAAAAAAGTCCCGTAAAATAACGACACATAGCAAGAAAAGTACTTGGAGAACACTAAGGACAGAGCTGAGAGGGAAATACGAACCTTTCACCAAGTGAAACTCGAGCACGCTTCGACTCGACTACGTTTGATTGCACTGAGGGGATCGAAAGCCACCTTTCTCGACGTCTTTTTGTGAAATCCTGTGTTCGTTCACCCTTTTTTATTAGTTCATGGGGAACCCTGAAGAAACTTTGATCAGTTTCATGCTTTGATCAATTCGAACAACGCAAGCGTAAGGCGTCTTTCATGCAAGCAATGAACCTTCTCCGTATAAACACTTAGTCAGCTGAGCTTTGGTCGACCACCAGCTCACGTTTTGAATAACTAATAACGCGGATGTGATGTCACGTCACACGAAACCCAAGAAAGGGCTCATTCGGATCTCTTAGGGTTTCTACAGTAACGGCTCGTTCAGAGCGATGTTTCCAGCGAACGTTCAATGGAAACGGATTTAAAACATATGGTGACGTTACGACGACTTAGACTACGTTCAGACTGCACCCTGAAACGACCCATATCCGATTTTTTTTCCCATATGCGACCTGTATCCGATTTGTTATTGACAATCTGAACGACACAGATCCGATTTTTTTCACATGCGACCCAGGCCGCTTGGATATGTGGTCCTAATTCCGATGCATATCCGTTATTTTCACATGCGACTGCAGTCTGACCGGACAGGTCGCATTCATGCGACCTACACGTCATCAACAAGAGACAAACGTCACTATTCTGCGTTGGCTAATCCCGCCTCTTTGGTGGAAAACAACAACATTTGTACAGTTTTCAGAATTTAAATAGACTTTTATAGAACTGATCAAGCTAATGGTGGATTTGGTAGGGACCTGGATGTTGATCTGTTAGCCTGATTAAATAAAACAGTTTCTATAACTGATTTATAACTTAAACCATCCTGTATTACAAGATTATAAGATTGTTCTGGAAATTTCCAGTAATTTGACACCTTCGGTCTCATTAGTCTGCTGCCCACATTAATCAGATTATTGTGTGAGTTCCGCCGCTGCCACAAAAACCACATCGCCAGGTCTCGCCTCATCTCCATGCTTTACTTGCAAACTTGAAGAGTGCGCTTTTTTTTGTTTACATATTACGTAGGTGTGCTTATTACGTGTCAACTTGCGCATGCGGGACACTTTTGGGTCGTTTTCCGTTCATATTGGAGATCACATACAAGTCTCATATAATTGGTAATGTGAACGGCCTAACAAAAAAAATCGGATTTCACAACAAATCGGGGGGCGGCACGGTGGTGTAGTGGTTAGCGCTGTCGCCTCACAGCAAGAAGGTCCGGGTTCGAGCCCCGTGGCCGGCGAGGGCCTTTCTGTGCGGAGTTTGCATGTTCTCCCCATGTCCGCGTGGGTTTCCTCCGGGTGCTCCGGTTTCCCCCACAGTCCAAAGACATGCAGGTTAGGTTAACTGGTGACTCTAAATTGAGCGTAGGTGTGAATGTGAGTGTGAATGGTTGTCTGTGTCTATGTGTCAGCCCTGTGATGACCTGGCGACTTGTCCAGGGTGTACCCCGCCTTTCGCCCGTAGTCAGCTGGGATAGGCTCCAGCTTGCCTGCGACCCTGTAGAACAGGATAAAGCGGCTAGAGATAATGAGATGAGACAACAAATCGGATATGGGTCGTTTCAGGTTGTAGTCTGAACGTAGTGTTAGGCCCTGTCCACACGGCAACGGATTCAGGTGAATCTGATAAAATTGTTTATCGTTTCAGCCTGGCGTCCACACGGCACCGGCGTTTTGGGTGCCCAAAGCGAAATCTTTTGAGAACGGGTTCCAGAGTGGAAAAATCTGGCAACGGTGCTGTTGCAAAGTCGTCTGGATGAGTAGAACGGATTTGTTTACGATGACGTCACAACCACATGACTGTGAGTGCTTCATGCCGGGTAGAAGTGTAACGAACTCGATGCGAGTTGTCAACAAATCCTATAACTTGGTTCATGAAACGCGCTTACAAAATATTTTCACTGTGAATATTTATTGTGTAATGGTGCAAAGAGAGAGAGAGAGAGAGAATAGCCCTTAGGGCAGAGTCAATCCCGCCAGCGAAAATAGGGAAAAAAAGGAGCGATCTCACCTCTTCAGATGTTGGTTTAAGTCCGACAATACATTCCTCAAAAAGGGCGTAGAAGAACAAAGTAATCCACCAACGTGTAGCATTCAATTTATTCCGGACCATTAAAGAATTCTGGATGATATCAGAATGTTGGCGTACCGGCTTCCATCTACCCCCATTCATTCCTCTTTCCACGTCTCCATTCAAAAAACGAGCACGTGATTTAAAGGGACTATATCCATAGGATAGGGAGTGAGAAGGTGTGTGCGTGTGACAGTGACAGGGATAGTCACTGTGCGCATGCGCAGTTATGCGCATGCGTCTCCTTCTATTGTTCTGGTGTCTCCGATGGGACCGTCTTACAGCGCACGTAGAGGTGTGGCATGTGTATTGCATCGTTTTCAGCAAGCGTTGCGTTGCCATATGAACCTGATATTTTACTGATCCGTTGTGCATATGGACGCAATATTTAAAAAAAAAAAATCTCGTTGCCATTGTCGTGTGGATGTAGCCTTAGGGCATCTGCATGCTCTTGCGACAAGGCTTTCGCAGATAGCTTTTCGCAGACAGTTGTAATTTATCGTTGAGCGGGGAGTAATAGGCGTGCGCGATGTTATTCACCGCCACAACGCAAGGGGGCGCGAAGTCGCGAAATCGCTAGGAGTAGTTGGTGGGTGTGGTTAGTGGAGTGTTTATCCTCCGGTTACTTATAATGACTAGAACTGGAGTCGTATAGATGTCCGTACTTCCTCACTTCCTCGATCAACCGCTCTTCGTGCTGCTCCATCTTCGCTCGTGTTTTTAAAAATGCCGGTCGTGAAAACAAAACAAACCGGGAAAGTAGGGAAGCGGAAGTGCGTGTACAGCGGATGTAGAGTGGACCAATCAGAGCCCTCTTGTCTGTGACGTTGTCTGCGAGGCTTCTGCGGTGGTCACAATTTTTGGGAGGTGCGCGCACAGCGTCTGCGAAGGGGGGGGGGCTACGCAGACGCCATCTGCGACACCATCTACGAGGACTGCGTTGTCAGCATAAATTGGCCTTTACTCCTGCTGTGGATTTCATTCATTTTTATTATTCAAGAAAAGTTCAGTATTGGGCCAATAACACTATCAGATTTATTATTTTTCTTACATAAAGATGTTTTTAGCTACATACAGTGGAGGAAATCATTATTTGATCCCTTGCTGATTTTGTAAGTTCGTCCACTGACAAAGAAATGAACATTCTATCATTTTAACGGTAGGTTTATTTTAACTGTGAGAGACAAAACAGCAAAAAGAAAATCCAGAAAATAACTTCATATAAAAGATATATAAACTGATTTGCATTTCTTTGGGTGAAATAAGTATTTGAACCCTCTAGCAAACAAGACTTAGTATTTGGTGGCAAAACCTTCGTTGGCAAGCACAGCGGTCAGACGGTTCTTGTAGTTGATGACCAGGTTTGCGCACATGTCAGGAGGAATTTTGGTCCACTCCTCTTTGCAGATCATCTCTAGATCATTAAGGTTTTGAGGCTGTCGCTTCGCAACTCGGAGCTTCAGCTCCCTCCATAGGTTTTCTATGGGATTAAGGTCCGGAGACTGGCTAGGCCACTCCATGACCACCTTCTTGAGCCTCTCCTTTGTTGCCTTGGCTGTATGTTTTGGGTCATTGTCGTGCTGGAAGACCCATCCACGACCCATTTTCAGTGTCCTGGCAGAGGGAAGGAGGTTGTCACTCAGGATTTTACGGTACATGGCCACGTCCATTCTTCCGTTGATGCGGTGAAGTAGTCCTGTGCCCTTAGCAGAGAAACACCACCAAAGCATAATGTTTCCACCTCCATGCTTGACAGTGGGGATGGTGTTCTTCGGGTCATAGTCAGCATTTTTCTTCCTCCAAACACGGCGAGTTGAGTTAATGCCAAAGAGCTCAATTTTGGTCTCATCTGACCACAGCACCTTCTCTCAATCACTCTCAGAATCATTCAGGTGTTCATTGGCAAACTTCAGACGGGCCTGCACATGTGCCTTCTTGATACCCCACAAGGTGAGATCTTGCGTGGGGCCTCAGATCAAGGTCGATTGATGGTCATTTTGTATTTCTTCCATTTTCGAACTATTGCACCAACAGTTGTCTCCTTCTCACCCAGCTTCGTGCTTATGGTTTTGTAGCCCAGTCCAGCCTTATGCAGCTCTACAATCTTGTCCCTGACATCCTTAGACAGCTCTTTGGTCTTGCCCATGTTGGAGAGGTTGGAGTCTGATTGATTGATTCTGTGGACAGGTGTCTTTTATACAGGTGTCAATTTAAGACAGCTGTCTTTAATGCAGGTAACGAGTTGATTAGGAGTGTCTAAGGGCCTCTGCATGCTCTTGCGACAAGGCTTTCGCAGACAGCTTTTCGCAGACAGTTGTAATTTATCGTTGAGTGGGGAGTAATAGGCGTGCGCGATGTTATTCACCGCCACAACGCAAGGGGGCGTGAAGTCGCTAGGAGTAGTTGGTGGGTGTGGTTAGTGGAGTGTTTATCCTCCGGTTACTTATAATGACTAGAACTGGAGTCGTATAGATGTACGTACTTCCTCACTTCCTCGATCAACCGCTCTTCGTACTGCTCCATCTTCGCTCGTGTTTTTAAAAATGCCGGTCGTGAAAACACACCAAACCGGGAAAGTAGGGAAGCGGAAGTGCGTGTACAGCAGATGTAGAGTGGACCAATCAGAGCCCTCTTGTCTGCGACGCTGTCTGCGGTGGTCACAATTTTTGGGAGGTGCGCGCAGAGCGTCTGCGAAGGGGGCTTCGCAGACGCCATCTGCGAGGACTGGGTTGTCAGCATAAATTGGCCTTAACTGGTCTGTGAGAGCCAGAACTCTTAATGGTTGGTAGGGGATCAAATACTTATTTCACTCAACGAAATGCAAATCAATTTATATATTTTATAAAACGTGATTTTCTTTTTGATATTCTATCTCTCACTGTTAAAATAAACCTACCCTTAAAATTATAGACTGTTCATATCTTTGCCAGTGGACAAACTTACAAAATCAGCAAGGGATCAAATAATTATTTCCTCCACTGTATTTTTCAAAAAGAAGTGATTCTAGGAGCCCAATCATATCTACAGGACCAGTCAGAAGTTTGGACGCACCTTCTAATTCAACGTTTTTTTGTAATTTGTATTAATTAATTTTTTTTTTAAAAAAGGCCACTTCATATCTTAAAGCTAGACGTCCTTTCAGATGTTTCAAGTGTAGGCCGTAAAAATAATTTTCCCGACACCCAGTTATTTTTGTTTAGTGACTGAAAGCTACTGAATTCGAATGAATCACAGACTTTCAACTTTATTAGTTTTTTTTAAAATAGAACAATTAATTAATTTAAGGCCACATGGCCCTAAATTCTCTGCTATTTTTTCCTGCTTCACCATGACCTAATACAAGATACTACATCATGCATGACATCACATGGGTGGGCTTTCCCTGTTCGCGCAAGGCATTGTGGGATACAAATTTGAAACAGGAGAGAAAAATGGAGGGCGTGAGCGTGCGAATGAAATGTGAAAGACCGACTACAGTAACGGAAAGAAAGCGAGAAGAAAAGACGTTATGTTCTATACGAAGGAAAGGAAACGCAGGACCAAACTAATAAATATCGGCGCTCAGCGAGCACCTCGGTGTGATCAGCTGTTCGTTTAGCGACGGAATGATGGAACTGTCAGTGCACGCTCAAAGGGAAACCTGCGCATGCGCACGCACGCACACACACACACGGACTTCCTCTGTCTGCTTGACTGCGCGAAGAAGCGAGCGATTTCATGCACATTATTCGCTTTAATCCGCTCAAATTAAAAAAACTTCCCGGCCAAAGAACGGCCTGATATTTTGTGAGATATTACAGAAATAAACATCTCTCACAATGACCACATTTCAGACGGAACTAAATTTCACCGGTTTTATGAAATCGAAAGGCCGTCTCGCTTTAAAGTAAAGTAATGATGGATGTCGTTTCTCGTTACTTTGTTGCTCGGTTCTTGATATAATACTGTACGGATTGCTAGAGTTGTAGATGGAATAGGGCTGATTTATTATTATTTGATCTCAAACACATCCTGACTTTTGACGAGGAGGCACCTGTTAATTGAAAAGCGTTCCAGGTGACTCCCTCGTGAAGCTGGTTCAGATAACGCCAATAGTGTACAAAGCGTCATCAAGGGAAACGCTGGATACGCTGAAGAACCTAAAACAAACATCTCACGCATTTTATTTAGTTATTTTTTAACACTTTTTAAAAACAAAATTATGACATAATTCCATATAATCACTCAGTGATTCAGATTCACATCGGTCCTCGGATATACGTAGTCCGAGACGATCTAGATTTGCCCGAAAAAAAAAATCACCTTGATTATGACAAATGTTCAAAATGAAATAAAACAAACACTAAACTGTGTGCGGTGTTATTATTTAAATAATACTGGCTGACTTTTTTCGTGGTCTATCAGATGTATTCCGTTCAGCCAGCATGATATGGAATGAACGAGTCGAAGACGAGTAGCTGAATGGAATATATCTGATAGACCACGAAAAAAAGCCGGACAATATTATTATTATTATTATTCATACACATTCCTTTTGGGTGTTCAACACGTCTTTCTCTTTCAAAATTCTCTCACACTCTTCCGTATTTAAGCCTAGGTCACAACCGGACGTACGATTTTTTGGCCGTGCGATTTTTGGCGTTTCCCAAATCGCTGCGTTTTTTTTTTGTTCATAGAGAAAGACGCACGTTGGCCATAAGTTGACAAACTTACGGCCAACGTGCGTCTTTCTCCATGAACAAAAAAACCGCAGCAATTTGGGAAACGCCCAAAATTTAATCGAAAATCGAAAATCAGCACGTCACACGCGCGCCCTCCGTGCGTTTCCTGCGTTTTTTGCACGTAGACCGGCCGTAGGAGCACGTACGGCCGGTTGTGACCGAGGCGTTAACGAAGCAAACCTGGCGGCCATGTTTGTTTATTTACAAACTGTCCCAGTCGCTTGCTAGCGCGGAAGTTTTACGTCTCCGACGTGTGACGTCATGTTGTCTTGACAACCATATTCAACGCTCATTCTCCATTGGGTAGAGTGACATAATACACGTAGGGTATGCAATACGCTAACAATATTGCATGCTATCGAACCAAATGAATGAAACCCGCTAGAAGGGAATAGAACACATGGTTTTATTCCGTCGATAAAGTGTCCTATATGGATAATAAATATTATTCTATTCACATTCACTGGATATGAGCAATCGCGGCGGCACGGTGGTGTAGTGGTTAGCGCTGTCGCCTCACAGCAAGAAGGTCCTGGGTTCGAGCCCCGTGGCCGGCGAGGGCCTTTCTGTGTGGAGTTTGCATGTTCTCCCCGTGTCCGCGTGGGTTTCCTCCGGGTGCTCCGGTTTCCCCCACAGTCCAAAGACATGCAGGTTAGGTTAACTGGTGACTCTAAATTGAGCGTAGGTGTGAATGTGAGTGTGAATGGTTGTCTGTGTCTATGTGTCAGCCCTGTGATGACCTGGCGACTTGTCCAGGGTGAACCCCGCCTTTCGCCCGTAGTCAGCTGGGATAGGCTCCAGCTTGCCTGTGACCCTGTAGAACAGGATAAAGCGGCTACAGATAATGAGATGAAATGAGCAATCGCATGCTCTGATTGGCTACTCTACTACTAGGATATCAGCTCATATACCTACCATGAGTCAAGAAAAATAAACAAAATGGCGGCGCATGTTGCTGAACCAACTGAGGATAATAAAAAAATACCTGAAAACAAAACCCCCAAAAATAAAAAAAAAAAAAGCAACAAAATATGGAATTAAAGTATTTGATGGTAAGAACATAGTTTTTTTTGTTTGTTTTTTTTCAAGAATTATTATTATTATTATTGCATTTTTCACAAATTGCTCCCGTCATTTCGCCGGTTTGTTTACATTCTAAGCAGAAATGATTTTGTCGGACGTTTTGGGTAAAGTTTTTAATCTATCAAGTTTGCAAAAATATAAAAATAAAAATGCTCCGTTTCTCAAAATCCAGTCAATGTGGATAGAATAAAAAAAAGAAGTTATTCCACTCACTCACTCACTCAATCTGGTCGTACACGGATTATAGCCGCTATCAGCTCGTGTACGACTCGATTTCGTGGAATAACTGTTAAATGTTACTGAAGGGTAAACTTTAGCTCGAAGCTGATTCAAACACGGATGAAAGCTGGAGCTTTTCAACATTGCACAACGATACTGAAGACGTCAGAACTACCAAATAACTTCTTTCACAGTTTTGATGTCTTCAGTGTTGTTCTACACTGTAGAGAAGAGTCACAAATACAGAAGAACCTATGAACGAGTAGAGTAGGGGTGTACAAACTTTATGATACTTCAAGAAAAAAATCCAATTATTATTATTATTACTACTACTACATGTCGTCATCATCATCATCATCATCATCATCATCATCATCCTCAACCATCACATGCCATCATTTTGATTCGACTCATTTATCTATGATCTTGGAGAGTGAGCATTAGTAAATACACCCTTGAAACAGAAGCTGGTGAGATGTTGATCTGCTCAGCAACAGAGGATCTGAGCTCGAAGCCAGTGTGGAGATCATATGTGAAGGAGTTAAAGTGGAAGAGCTTTCATCCATCCATCAGCTGATCTCAGACATGTTACAAACTGAACAACCTCTCACTGTTGCTAAGCAGCTGTTCAGGTGGATTAAATGGAGATGATTTCACCCACAGCACTGATGGTGGTGGTGGTGGTGATGATGATGGTGGTGATGATGGTGGTGGTGATGATGATGTGGGTGGTGGTGATGGTGATGATAGTGGTGATGATGATGGTGGTGATGATGATGGTGGTGGTGATGATGATGATGATGATGGTGGTGGTGATGATGGTGGTGGTGGTGGTTATGGTGATGATGATGTGATGATGGTGGTAGTGATGATGATGATGATGGTGGTGATGGTGGTGGTGATGATGATGGTGATGATCATGGTGGTGATGATGATGATGGTGGTGGTGGTGATGGTAGTGATGATGATGATGGTGGTGATGATGATGATGGTGGTGATCATGGTGGTGATGTTGATGATGGTGGTGGTGATGATGGTGATGGTGGTAGTGATGATGATGATGATGGTGGTGATGATGGTGGTGGTGATGATGATGATGGTGGTGGTGATGATGATGGTGGTGGTGGTGATGATGGTGGTGGTGATGATGATGATGATCATGGTGGTGATGATGATGATGGTGGTGGTGGTGATGATGATGGTGGTGGTGGTGATGATGATGATGGTGGTGGTGGTGATCATGGTGGTGATGATGATCATGGTGGTGGTGATGATGGTGGTGATGATGATGATAGTGGTGGTGATGATGCTGGTGATGATGATGATAGTGGTGGTGATGATGATGATGATAGTGGTGGTGGTGGTGGTGATGATGATGATGGTGGTGGTGGTGTGATGATGATGATGGTGGTGGTGGTGATGATGATGATGGTGATGATCATGGTGGTGGTGTGATGATGGTGATGATCATGGTGGTGGTGGTGATGATGATGATGGTGGTGGTGGTGTGTCAGTAACAGTGTAACTTCGAGCTGACGGTCTTTACCTCGTCCACATTAAGTCCTCGGATTTCTGCTCCCACTGCAGCCATGTTGTTGTGGTTATTCATCTTCCGTCCTAGTGAACACTGACTTCCGGAACTCGGGACACAAACACAGCGCGTTCAGTGGAGCTTCAGCTCGGCTTCAGTCCGGGGATTCAAACCAGCAACCGCGTCGCAAGAACAGAACTAACCTCCTTCCCCTTCTCCTTGTCGTTCTTCTTCTGCTGCTTCTCCTTCCCGTCCTTCCTTCCTTCCGCTCACCACGCCCACCTCCACTTAACCACGCCCCATTCTTTCCTCAGATCAAGTGTGCTGCTTCCGGTTACCACTTTACATTCCTTTCATTCTTTCAATTTTTTGTTTTCACTTTTTTTTCTTTTATATTTTAATGTAATCCCGTTTCAGCCACTCGGGGAAAAATAAAGTCAGGTATTTTGCCGTAATAACGGCTTACTATGTCATACTAATGAGAGTAATTTCTCAAAATTGTGACTTAATATCTCATGATTGTGAGATAGGTATAATTATGAGATACTAAGGCATGAGATAAAGCTTCAGTATTATGAGACAGTAGGTCATTATGAGATTCTAAGTCATGATTATGAGATACGGCTTCAGTGTTATGAGATATCAAGTCATAATTATGAGAAAATTATCTCGTTGTGATGAGAACTTAATCATAATTATGAGATACTAGGTCATTATTATGAGATAGAAAGTCGTAATTCTCAGAAAATGATCTAATTAGTATGAGAAGCCATAATCATGAGATACTAAGGCATGAGATAGGATTTCATTATTATGAGATAGCAAGTCATAATTATGAGAAAATTGTCTCATTAGAATGAGAACTTAAGTCATATTCGTGGGATACTAAGTCACGAGATAGGATTTCATTGTTATGAGATATCAAGTCATAATTATGAGATACTAGGTCATTATTATGAGATAGAAAGTTGTAATTCTCAGAAAATGACCTAATTAGTATGAGAAGCCATAATTATGAGATATACTAAGGCATGAGATACACTGTAAAATATAATAAGTTGACTTTACTTTAAAAAAATATGCAAAGTCGTTGCCTCAAAAAAAGTCATTTATGTTGATTTAGATAAATTAGATTGGGTTAACTTATTTATTTTGAGTTTGCAGTACTCACATAAACTTATATTAATTTGATTACATTAACTTATTTATTGTGAGTTTGCAGTACTCATCTTATATAATTTTGATTACATTAACTTGTACTGTAAACTTAAAATAAATAAGTTAATGTAATCAAAATTATATAAGATGAGTACTGCAAACTCACAATAAATAAGTTAATGTAATCAAATTAATATAAGTTTATGTGAGTACTGCAAACTCAAAATAAATAAGTTAATGTAATCAAACTAATCTAAGTTAATTTGAGTACTGCAAACTCACAAAAAATAAGTTAACCCAATCTAATTTATCTAAATCAACATAAATGACTTTTTTTGAGGCAACGACTTTGCATATTTTTTTAAGTAAAGTCAACTTATTATATTTTACAGTGTAGGATTAAATTATGAGATAGCAAGTCATTATGAAGTCATTATTATGAGATAGAAAATCATAATTATGAGAAAATTGTCTCATTAGAATGAGAACTTAAGTCAACGAGGTCACGAGATAGGATTTCATTGTTATGAGATATTAAGTCATAATTCTGAGAAAAGTATCTAATTGTTATGAAAACAAGTCATATTTATGAGATACTAAAACATGAGGTAGGATTTAATTATTATAGATAGATAGATAGATAGATAGATAGATAGATAGATAGATAGATAGATAGATAGATAGATAGATAGATAGATAGATAGATAGATAGATAGATAGATAACTTTACTGAAGGAACCCTTTGGGAGGGTTCCCTCAGGGAAATTCAAAAGATAGCAAGTCATGATTATGAGAAAATCATCGAATTAGTCTGAGAATTTAAATCTTACTGATGAGATACAAAGTAATGAGATAGGATTTCATGATTATGAGAAAATTCTCATTATTATGATAATATGCGCCATATTATGAGGTATGGCGTGAGTATGATGAAGTGTGGTGTCTGTGTGATGTTATATGTTGTACTTATAATGAGTTATGACATGTGTATGCCAAGATAAATCATGCATATGGTTGATATTAATGCACTCGTTCTAATATGTTATTGTTTCTACAGGAATGACACTTTTACAGGGACTTGTGTGGAGGATAATTAAGAAACGTAGTAGCAGTAGTAGTAGTTGCTGATATGGTGGTGTTTTGTGTGTAAGGAGATGTTTGTGAGAGTAACCCAAGCTCATGCTACAAAACACTACAAAATGCCGACAAATTCAAGAGTGTGTGGGGGGGGAATACTTATGCACATATCCTGTACATATTCATGAACACATATGCATAAGGTATAATATCTGTGTGCATTCAGAGCACTTCAGTTCAGACATTTTAGAGCAGATGTTGATGTGGAACTGGTCATTAAACTGATCTGTTTGTTTTGATCATGATGATGGCGCCATCTACTGACCGAATGCATGAACATTCACAACAATCCAAACGACCTGAAAGTCACTGACTGAGAGATTTGATTGAATTAAGGATCTGTAAAATCATTTAATAAAATTTACTTTATTACATGCTTATTAAATTGAAGGTTAACTATTATTACATGTTTATTACATGTTAAAAAAGCCCAGAATGAATAGATATGAAATCCATTGTTGAGTTAAATTCGTTACATGAAATTAAACTCTTATAGAAATAAAATAATGAAGTATGTGTGTAACAGATGATCAGTTATGTGGAGACTGTTTTCAGTATTCAGTGCAGGGATTTTGAAAATGACAGTTAATAATATATTTAGGTACAAGTTGATCCACTCCAACTGCAGGAAGGAAAGGAGAGCAGGGAGACACGGGCCTCAGGTCTGGACCTAAAACAACAACATAAAAAAGGACTGACATTATATTCTAATAATGATACACATTGTACAGATCCATCCATCCATCCATCCATCCATCCATCCTGTACATATATTATATTCTCCAGTCTGGGAGGTAAAGAACCTGTCGCTGTCCAGAGAAGGTTGTGGATCAAATAACACCATCTCTGTGTCACTAATGTACAGAAATATTCATAAAGCTTCGAATGTATGCAAAGAAAATTTGTTTTAAAATTTAAAATCAACACACTGTTAGCTAAAAAAAAGAGTCTGTGCTCGGGGAACTGCACAAGAAGAAAAAGAAACTACAGTATAAATATACTCACCGGACACTTTATTAGGAACACACACACACACACACACACACACACACACACACACACACACACACACACACACACACACACCTGCAGTTTGATGCAGTTCTTTAATCAGCCAATCGCTCGACAGCAGCACAATACGTTATAAAATCACGCAGATACAAATCAAGAGCTTCAGTTAATGTTCACTATGTTCAAACATCAGAATGGGAAAAATTGTGACCTCACAGTGAAGTGTGATTTTCATTCACTATGGTATGGGTGTTAGTTTGAGCCAGATGAGTGTTTTTGGTTTGAGTTTTTCAGAAACTGCTCCTGATCTCCTGGGGTTTACACACACAGTCGTCTCTAGAGTTTACACAGAATGGTGCGAAAAACAAAAAACAACCATCGAGTGAGTGAGTGAGTGAGTGAGTGAGAGTTCTATAGGTGGAACCAAACGCCTTGTCGATAAGAGAGGTCAGAGGAAAATGGACAGATTTGAGATGGTTCGAGCTTTTTTTTTGCCAGGAAGGATATAGTAACTCATAAAATCCAAATACCAAAGACACACCAAGAAACTAAACCACTTCCACACAGTATGCCTCCGGAAAATTCTGTGTATCAGATGGCAGGACAAGATTCCAGATACCGAGGTCCTGAGCCGTGCCAATATGTACAGCATCGACACCATGCTGCGTTCAGGCCAACTCCACTGGGCTGGTCATGTTAGAAGAATGGATGACACCCGAATCCCGAAACAGCTCTTGTACGGAGAGCTAAAAAATGGCTCACGCTCGAGAGGTGGTCAGAAAAAGCGGTACAAAGACTCCCTGAAAGTATCCACCAAGCTGTTCCACATCGAACCTAACACATGGGAAGATCTAGCACTTGACCAAAGTGCCTGGCGATCTAGAGTAAACTTGGGAGCAAAGAAACATGAGGAAAATTGTATCTGCCTGGCAAAACAAAAGAGGGCAAAGCGAAAGGAGAGAGAAGCATCGGAAACAGCTCCATCCGGACCGTCTTGTCCGAAATGTGGAAGGACGTTCCATGCGAGGATTGGACTTATCAGCCATCTTCGAACCCACAACAATGAACACTGATAATTGCAGAGATGAAACTATGGTCACCTTCGACATTGAAGGACGAACTACATACAAGAGAGGTCAGAGGAAAATGGACAGATTTGAGGTGGTTCGAGCTTTTTTTTGCCAGGAAGGATATAGTAACTCATAAAATCACTCTTTACAACCATGATGAGCAGAAAAGCATCTCAGCATGCAACAGCAGAAGAGCCAAGAACAGGAAACTTAGAACCAAAAATAAGTTCCTATTGAAGTGGCTGGTGTGTTGAAATATACTACTACTACTACTAAATATTCAGCTAGGTGTGTTCCTCACAGTAAGGTTGTGGAAATGTATTTAATATTTTCATGTGGTTTAAACATCAGAAACATCGACATGTCGGATTGTAACAGTTCACTAACACACCATTTCCCAGTACCTCAGCAGGACACAGCCGGGTTTGAACACACACCTATCGCCTCCGAAGCCTGTTGTTTTCCAGTTCCAGCTCCCTGATTCTGGCTCTGAGCTCCTCAACGTCATCCACTGGGTTCCTCTGTGCTTCTTCTCCTCCATCCTGGATCTCTCTCATGACCTGATCATGGAGCTCATCAAAATCATCACAGAAGTGTTCAAGTTCCTGCTGAGGGCCCGACATGGTGATTGTGAAGATGTTGTTAACAGCACGTCTCTTTGTCAGCTGAAAAGACAGGTTAGTTGTAATCCTGGGCTGAATCACCCTCATCCACTCCCTCTGGTTCCTCAGCCTGAAAATCACCATATGGAGTCGGCCCTGTTTATAAATTCTAAACAGAACATCTGGGTTGTTTTGAAGAGCTGTCTCCACGTGCTGTTTCTTCTCTCTGTCAGTCATGTCACCTGGATTCACTCCCTCGTACATGTCCTTGACCCACTTCATGGCCCTCACCCGGATCTCTGCCATGTTGCTTCTTCTTTCTTTCTTTCACTCACTCACTAGTGTCCTGAGCAGCTCACTGAGCTTTCATACTTTCATCGAAACATGTTGCACAAGAGGACGGAGGAAAGGAAAATGAAACCTTATGGAGCCAGCAGGTCACATGATCTTAAAGGGCCAAACCCTTTAACAAATGACTCAGAACCATCCCTTTAAAAAATAAAATTCCTTTCTTTTTTTTACTACCATGATTCTATTGCTAAAACTCTACAATTCTTTCTTTAAGACAATTTAGCTCCGCCCACTCAAATTTGTTAGCATTTGCATAATATGCGAAACATAATTTTGTGAACTAGTCCATGGATGTTTGGCCAGTTTTCACAATATTGACGTGAAACTACTCAGGAGAGTGTGAAAGTCCTTCATCATCAACAACATTGACATTTGGAAACAATATGGTTTACTCAAACATCTCAGATTAGAAACAAACCTGAAAGCCATGTTCAGGAGCAGGGTCTGAGGAGGTCTGCTTGGGTTTGGGTGTGGTCAACTATAGGGGTGGAGTTAAGGACAAATAGTTGTTTCTCATAGACTGAAATTGACCAATGGAGGTGAAATTTGGTGGGCCCTTTTAATTTCATTTAATTTTGCTGGGACTATTATTGTTTTTTAAATAATCTCTAAATTACTTCAAAAACATGGCTGCCTTCAGCGAATCAGCTTTCAGCAGGAATTTCAAGTCTCATTGTTATGAGACATGAAATTCCGTCATTATTCAAAACGCTGACATTTGGAAACAATATGGCTGACAAACGTCAAATAAATTCTCAGGTGGCAGGGCTGGTTTACTCAAACATCTCAGATTAGAAGCAAACCTGAAAGTCATGTTCAGGAGCAGGGTCTGAGGAGGTCTGCTTGGGTTTGGGTGTGGTCATCTATAGGGGTGGAGTTAAGGCTAGTTGTTTCTCATAGACTGAAATTGACCAATGGAGGTGAAATTTGGTGGGCCCTTTTAATTTCATTTAATTTTGCTGGGACTATTATTATTTTTTAAAATAATCTCTAAATTACTTCAAAAACATGGCTGCCTTCAGCGAATCAGCTTTCAGCAGGAATTTCAAGTCTCATTGTTATGAGACACGAAATTCCATCATTATCCATAAAATCTCTTGCGATGGTGATCTCGTCAAGATGGCAGCAGTTACACTTCGGTTAAACAGCAAAAAGAAACATACAATACTCGTAACAAAACAATGCTAACTGCATAGATTAAAAAAGTGGCTATGAACAGACAACAGCACATATCACGGATCATATTACGGCAGGAACAAGCAGTAATAGCATCCATGACCTGACGCTTAAAGCTCGACAAAGGAAAAACTTGACAGCAAGCTAATTAGCATTTGTTAGCGGCTACAGTCGGTACTCGGCACGTTAAAAGTGGGTCAGCGTTGTAACGACATAACGTTACTGTACAAGCAATGCTTATTTAACGGTAACAAACTTAAGCCCTATATGTTGAAACTCCTATTTTATTCATTCGTTAATTTATCACACAGTCTTACTTCAGTCAACTTCTTCCCTCCTTCAGTGAAAATTCAATGTCTCAGACGTGGACAGAAGTGGGCGGGGGATGCGTTTGATTAAGTCTCCTGGTTGGCTGGTGATAGATTGGTGTCATTATAGCGCTTCGGAGCGGTTCATGCCAGGCTCGAGTCCGATCCACCACTGATGAGTTGCCCAATAAGAATCCAGAATGTCATCAAAAGACGTATTTTTTTCTCAGTAGACGCAGGTGATGTTAAAGCCTATTGGCGGTCACGAGGCAGACTACAAAACCGCAAAACCGCAGGGCATCAAGGCCACTGTGGCCTTAAGGCAGATATTTTTTTCCAAGGGCACAAGGCCAAATTGAGAGGGCACGAGGGCCATGGCCATGAAATTCCTGCCCTGGTTCCAACTAAAACCTTTAAAGAACACTTGAAGAACTTTTTCCCCCCATAAATGTTCTCCCAGCCACAACAGAAAAAAATGCTACAGCAATATTACCTTCATAACGCAGGAAATAATCACAAGGGGAAAAATCATGAATGATCTTGTTTAGATTCTAAATGTAATAATGTTTTTGATTGTCTCTCCTGAAGAACAAGAGATGAATTTATAAATATTTCAGGAGGTCTATCCCTCATGGTAAGGCTGTAATGATGCTTGTTATATTTTCTCATGTAGTTTCAGACATCAGTAACAGTAAGCATTTCCCAGTACCTCAGGAGGACGCATCCTGGTTTCACAATTGCCGTCGAAGGTTTCTGTTTTCCAGTTCCAGCTCCTCGACTCTCGCTGTGAGCTCCTCAACTCTCGCTCTGAGCTTTTCGGTTTCATCCTGTTGTTCTCCTGCTACCTGAATGTTATGAATGACCATGTTGTGGAGCTCAACAAACCTGTTGCAGATCGTTTGAAGGTGAAGCTCACAGCCAGATATGTTGATAATGGGGAAATCACCAGTTAGAAAATTTTTCATGGTCAGCTGAAAAGACGGGCCAGTTGTAATATTCTCGCGAATGACCCTCCTCCATTCATCCGGAGAAGACGGACTGAAGAGCAGCACATGGAGGCGTCTTCTACAATATATTCTGAAGAGAACATCTGGATTTAATCGAAGTCGTTGATCTCTGTGCCTTTTCATTCCATTGTTATTCATCTGAGCGAGATCAACACCATCGTACATATCCCTGACCCGAGGTTCTGACATCTTTCTTTCTTTCTTTCTTTCTTTCTTTCTTTCTTTCTTTCTTTCTTTCTTTCTTTCTTTCTTTCACTAGTTTCCTGAGCAGCTCACTGAGCTTTCATGCTTTCATCAAAACATGTTGCACAAGAGGAGGGAGGAAAGGAAAACGGAACTTTATGGAGCCAGCAGGTCACATGATCTTAAAGTGCCAAACCCTGTAAGAAATCACCATGATTCTATTGCTAAAACTCTACAATTCTTTCTTTAAGACAATTTAGCTCCGCCCACTCAAACTTGTTATCATTTGCAGAATATCTCATCTCATCTCATTATCTCTGGCCGCTTTATCCTGTTCTACAGGGTCGCAGGCAAGCTGGAGCCTATCCCAGCTGACTACGGGTGAAAGGCGGGGTACACCCTGGACAAGTCGCCAGGTCATCACAGGGCTGACACATAGACACAGACAACCATTCACACTCACATTCACACCTACGGTCAATTTAGAGTCACCAGTTAACCTAACCTGCATGTCTTTGGACTGTGGGGGAAACCGGAGCACCCGGAGGAAACCCACGCGGACACGGGGAGAACATGCAAACTCCGCACAGAAAGGCCTTTGCTAGCCACGGGGCTCGAACCCAGGACCTTCTTGCTGTGAGGCGACAGCGCTAACCACTACGGCACCGTGCCGCCCCATTTGCAGAATATGCGAAACATAATTTTGTGAACTAGTCCATGGATGTTTGGCCAGTTTTCACAATATTTAAGTGAAACTATTCAAGAGAGTGTGAAAGTCCGTCATTATCAACAACATTGACATTTGGAAACAATATGGTTTACTCAAACATCTCAGATTAGAAACAAACCTGAAAGCCATGTTCAGGAGCAGGGTCTGAGGAGGTCTGCTCGGGTTTGGGTGTGGTCATCTATAGGGGTGGAGTTAAGGACAAATAGTTGTTTCTCATGGACTGAAATTGACCAATGGAGGTGAAATTTGGTGGGATCTTTTAATTTCATTTAATTTTGCTGGGACTATTATTGTTTTTTAAATAATCTCTAAATTACTTCAAAAACATGGCTGCCTTCAGCGAATCAGCTTTCAGCAGGAATTTCAAGTCTCATTGTTATGAGACATGAAATTCCGTCATTATTCAAAATGCTGACATTTGGAAACAATATGGCTGACAAACGTCAAATAAATTCTCAGGAGGCGGAGCTGGTTTACTCAAACATCTCAGATTAGAAGCAAACCTGAAAGCCATGTTCAGGAGCAGGGTCTGAGTAGACATGGGGTATTCGTAATTGTAATCGTAATTGATTGTAATCAATGAAATTTTTTTAATGTAATCATAATATAATCGTAATTTTACTCAGGAAACATGCTGTAATTGTAATTGTAATCGTAATCATAGGTACCGACAATGGTAATTATATAAGTATAACAAAATTACATCATGGTAAAAATAAGTGAAGAACATTGGTACCTTGTGTATACTGAACATCTTTGGTCCATTTACCTGCAAGGTCAGTAGATGTTAACCCTCTGGTTAAAGCAGTTTTAGAACTGTGTTGGAATGTGTGAAAAAAACATGACCTTACCCATTGTGACAAACCGTTTTGGTCACTTGATGTGATTCTGTTCAGGCTGAGGAATGGATCAAGCACAAGAACTTCAATCTGCTCCATTGATTTGGACAGTTAACTGGCCATCAAAAAATGTATGATGATTGGGAAATATTACCGTTATAGCCAGGTTCATGACAGCCAGATGTTCACCATTATCAACATATAAGAAGTCCCATATGGGCTTTCATTTGGCACCATGACCTTTGACCTTGAATGACTCTGAAATGTCAAACTCAAGGTCAGGGATTTTCATAGGACTATAAGCTCACAGCTGATGATTGAGAAATATTACCATTATCAACATACAGGTATAAAATAAGTGTTGCCGGGCGAGGTTTGTTTTGCCTGGCAACACTTGTTTATTTATTTTTTCCCACACTTCTTAAAGTTTGAATAAATTCACATTTTAATGACTCTGGAGGTTTCATTCTGTTTATTGGTGTTATACCAGCATGCAGTTTGTTAGACCTCATAGCAAAGCATTTAATTCAATGATAATAAAAGCAGAATGCAGAATAAAGCTTAAATCTAGCATTGAATCATCACAAAATAAAATTAACCTCTTCCAGAAATCAAATGATTAAAGTATAAGTTTTCATGCAACAGATTATATATATGAGCCGTAGGTCATTAGTAAGCATTCGGTAAAATGATTTTGAATATTGCAGCTTTTAATATATTTGCAGGAATGTGTGTGTACATCTTTATCCGCTCCCACTGCAGTGATGGAAGGAGAACACCGAATGATGGTCCTCAGATTTGGTTGTTGGTCTGTAATAATAAAAAATAAACAAGAAATTACATTATACCTAAACTGATTATTATTATTATTATTATTATTATTATTATTATTCATCTCATCTCATTATCTGTAGCCACTTTATCCTGTTCTACAGGGTCGCAGGCAAGCTGGAGCCTATCCCAGCTGACTACGGGCGAAAGGCGGGGTACACCCTGGACAAGTCGCCAGGTCATCACAGGGCTGACACATAGACACAGACAACCATTCACACTCACATTCACACCTACGGTCAATTTAGAGTCACCAGTTAACCTAACCTGCATGTCTTTGGACTGTGGGGGAAACTGGAGCACCTGGAGGAAACCCACGCGGACACGGGGAGAACATGCAAACTCCGCATAGAAAGGCCCTCGCCGGCCACGGGGCTCGAACCCGGACCTTCTTGCTGCGAGGTGACAGCGCTAACCACTACACCACCGTGCCGCCCTATTATTATTATTATTATTATTAAGTAAATATACACTCATTCTGAATTTGATGCCTGCAACATGTTCCAAAAAAAGTTGAGACGGGGCGTGTTTACCTACTGCTTTGTTACATCACGTTTTCTTTTAACAACACTAAGTGTTTGGGAACTGAGGACACTAACTGTTGAAGTTTAGCGAGTGAAATTCTTTCCCATTTCTGCTTGATATAAAACTTCAGTTACTCAACAGTGCGGGGTCTCCGCTGTCATATTTTGTGCTTCATAATGCACTACACTTTTTCACTGGGAGGTAGGCAGGCCAGTTTAGCACCTGCACTCTTTTACTATGAAGCCACCTTATCTATTTCAGGGACGTCCCTGTTTATTCCAGCGAGACAGTGCTAAGCCACATTCTGCACGTGTTACAACTACATCTGGATGACAGCATGTTGCACCAAAATCTGTAGGCACTTTCCAGCATTAATGGAGCCTACACAGATGTGCAAGTTACCCACACCATGGGCACTAACTAACACACCCACCCTCATACCGTCACAGATACTGGCTTTTGAACTTTGTTGTGCACTCAAAAAAATAAAACATTGGATTTACTTAACCGAGTTATGGCAACCGGTCCCACGAAACTGTGTTAATTTAGATGTATTGAATACAGTTACGTTGAGTTATTCAACACATAACTGTATTCAATACATCTAAATTAACACAGTTTCGTGGGACCGGTTGCCATAACTCGGTTAAGCAAATCCAATGTTTTATTTTTTTGAGTGTGGTAACAAGCTGAAGCTGATGGATGTCATCATCTGAGTAACAATCTGGTGGATGCTGATCTTCAAGTCCATTCCACAAATTGTCTATTGTGTTTAAGAGTCCTGACTGACCTGGCCATTCCAACACCTTTATTTTCTGCTGAGGATGAAAGTCCAGCCACGTCTCATCCTCATCATCCTAGTGGATGGCAAAGGATTCTTCTCAAGAATTTTCCAGCACATGACTCCATTCATTTTCCCGTTGATAATTTGGACTCCACTGGTACCATGAGAAGAGAACGAACCCCATACCATGATGACTCCAGCTCTGAACTTTACTGTCGGTATGGTATTTTAGTGTCATACGCAGAGCCATTTCTCCTTGAAACATGACAGATGGTATTGTTGTTGCAAAACAGTTAGATATAGTCTTGTGTGACCACACAACCTTCTCCCATTCTCTACAGGATTCTCCAAATGTTCTGGAGAACATTTCAAATGTGCTTCAAGATGCCTTTTCTTCAGCAACGGAGTCTTCTGGGGTGATGGAGAATGGCTGTTGAGTGTGATGCCTACTGTTTTCTTTGTGACTACTGTACCCATTGCTTCCTGCTCTTTCCTGAGATCTTTTTCTTGCTCCTTAGCTCTTGGGCTACTCTCCTGAGTAATGTTCTCACTGCCCAGGTGGACAGCTTTTGAGGAACTCCTTTGAGTGGCCTGTTGATAGTTGAGTGATCTTCTTTCCACTTGGTCATGATCGTGCTTACTGTAACATTTGGGTGTTGAGAAATCCATCGGTATCCAGCACCACCATGTGGTGCTCAACAGTCTTGTTATGAAGGTCTTGCGAGAGCTCTTTGCCTCCACTTATTATGAGATGCTTCCGGTGTCACGGTCTGATCGTGCGCTGGTATAAATTTACCATGCGCATGCGCAGACCGATTTTTTTTTTTTCCCAGTCAACTTCCGGGAAGTCTAAATTTAACATTTCTTGCCACGATTTTGTACCGAGCATTTCAACACATTTGTGGACTAATAGATCACGAATTGTGACTACAGTTGTGAGATTTGATTATCAGTAGACAAGCTGTTGAATATGGATGAGGAAACAATCATTTCCCAGTCACAAAATGAAGATCAGCAAAACACATAGTCCAAAGAGGCACGAGACCAGCGATTCGCCTTTTTCAAAAGAAAGATGACCCAACTTACCTTCTTCCTACAAACTGGAAAGCACTCCAGCGACACTGACAAGAAAGACCACCGAATCATCAGAAATCAGTGAAAATAATTTATTTGTGGATCAAGTATGAACGTAAATCCCATATCATATTGGGCTGGTAAATTCTGACTAGGTCCAATGACAGCAGTCTAATTATACCTGACAGAATAACTATATTATAATCATGATGAGTCTCACTCAAACAAATCAATATTCATCAAGATAAAGTGAAAATAATTTATTTGTGGATCAAGTATGATCATAAATCTCCTATCATATTGGGCTGGTAAATTCTGACTAGGCCCAATGACGGCAGTCTAATTATACCTGACAGAATAACTATATTATAATCATGATGAGTCTCACTCAAACAAATCAATATTCATCAAGATAAAGTGAAAATAATTTATTTGTGGATCAAGTATGATCATAAATCTCCTATCATATTGGGCTGGTAAATTCTGACTAGGCCCAATGACAGCAGTCTAATTATACCGTACCAAGTTGGTAATTTTGAGAGAATAACTAAATTATTATAATCATGAGGAGTCTTACTTAAACAAATCAATATTCATCAAGATAAAGTGTAAATAATTCAAGTATGAACATAAATCTCATATTAGGCTGGTAAATTCAGACTTGGCCCAATTATACCAAGTTGGTAAATTTATACTGTGGTAAGGTTAGACCGTGGCTGCTACAGTATAAATTTACCTGGTAAATTCAGACTGGTGGTAAATTCAGACCGTGACACCGGTTTGACAGATTGGTGACTTTTTTTTTCGTTTCTGTTTCCGGTTGACAGTACGTCGTGCGTGTTCTGGTTGCCGCTTCTCACCAGAGCTTTTTTATTTTATTTTATTTCTTTTTATATATTTTTTTCTTTGTGTTTGTGTAGTTTGAGGTTTGTTTGAGTGTTTTTGTCCGCCGGTTGTGGTGTAGCTCCGGACCCAGTTTTGGGCGTCGGTTCCCTCCAGGCTTTGGTTCGCTGTGGGTGATGCCTGTGCTCCCAGCTGTGGACTGCAGTGAGCTCGCTGCTCATTTAACATCGTGGTTGTCCAGCGCTCTGCACTTTAACGCTTGGCGTGATGTTCCGAGCGATGTTGCTGGGTGGTGTCGCAGTGGCTGTGCAGGCGGTTTGGACATACCAGTGCTCTGCATGGCGGTGCTTCTCTGCTCGCTTTGTGGATCCATGGCGTGGTGTTCGAGCGATGTTGCTGGCGGCGTCACGGCAGCGGTGCTGGAGATGTGGGACTCGTTTTCGTGCGCCTTTTGGTGGGACTGTGGCTGCTACACCACGGGAATTACATCCTTACCCCTACTTGGTGGACTTTTTACTTTTTATTATTTATTTATTTATTTATTTATTTATTTTTTCTTTCCTTGTCTATAATTGTAAAGCATCCTTGGGTTTTTTGAAAAATGCTATATAAATTTAACTTATTATTATTATTATTATTATTATTATTATTATTATTATTATTATTTGACTTGATTTGTCATTTATCAACTGCTGGAAAATGAAATGTTGCCATGTGCTAAAAGAAACAGGTTCAGCGTGTTTGTCTATTAATAATGTTCCAATTTCAAAACTCAAGAACCTATAATTATCCAAAGAATCCTAGGAGAAAAGTGTGTTTGAAACAATGACACCCGTGTTCACTAATGTTTTGTTCTAATCCAGGGCTTTTCAAAGTGTGGGGCGCGCCTCCCCTAGGGGGCGCCAGAGTTCTTCGGGGGGGGGCGCAACATGAGGAAAAATAAACCAGAATAAGTTACTATTGCAGACATTTAGCGAACTTTAGCTAGCCTTTGCCAGAGACAAAATGGATCGACTTTTAGTACCTAAAGCTACAGTGAGTGAGGAGACAGAGTCTGGGCCAAGCAAAAAAAGAAGGAAGTATGAGCACGATTATTTAAAGTTTGGATTTTCATGGACTGGATCTGAAGATGCTCCACTGCCACAGTGTGTTGTCTGCCAAGAGGTGCTCGCTAACGATGCTATGAGATGTTTAAAATGTGTAAAACAAGATGTTTTAAAAAGCACAGATGTTTAAAATGTGTAAAAAGATGTTTTAAAAAGCACAGATGTTTAAAATGTGTAAAAAGATGTTTTAAAAAGCACAGATGTTTAAAATGTGTAAAAGAAAAAAATAACATGTACAACAACCATTTTTTTTTAAATACGAATGGAACATTAATTATAGCAACAACAAAAATTGTGCCAATATGTACAGCATCGACACCATGCTGCGTTCAGGCCAACTCCGCTGGGCTGGTCATGTTAGAACAGTGGTTCTCAACCGGGGGGGCGCGCCCCCCCGGTGGGGCGCGGAGGTACTCCAGGGGGGTCGCGAGTAGGCTTCATGTATGGAGGAAAAAAAAAATCTGGGGCTAACAGGCTATAGTAGCTAAGCAGATGCAACACATTTACCCATGTCAAAATGCAGGACATTGGACTATTACATACAAATCAATACTATTATAAAATCTATCATCAATCTATCATAAAATCTTGTGTGTGTGGCCGCATCAGTCGGGGGAACTGTGATATGTTCCCAAGCCTTGCAGACTTTATCAGTAATGCAGGCACTTCCCACGATTTCTCATCTGTCTTTCAAGCAGCGTCAGAGCACCTGTCGGTAATGAGAAAACAGTTTGCGGCATACTTCACAGAGGATTATCGCTCTTTTGCGTGGGTTCGAGATCCATTTGTGTGTACTGCTGACGAACTTCCAGTTGACATGCAGGAACAGCTTATTGAGCTGAAGAGTGACAGTAGACTTAAGGCAGTCTTCACCTCATGCCCTCTTTCGACATTCTGGGCAGCGTTGATGCAGGAGTAACCGCAACTGTGTGACGTAGCCTTGAAACTGCTCATCCCATTCGCATCGACCTACTTGTGTGAGGCAGGATTTTCAAAAATGACTGCGCTCAAAACGAAATATCGCAATCGTGCGCAAATTGAGGATGACTTGAGACTGTGCTTGTCAAACATTTCGCCAAGAATCGAGGATCTTTGTAAGGCAAAGCAGGCTCAGGTCTCGCATTAACGCAAATGCAGATCACAAAGGCACAGTAAAAAGTAAAACCTAAATTCACGCCTGGTCCCAATTCCCAATGATATCAATAGCCAGCTAATGATAAGCCTAATAAAATACCTAATAAAAACACTAATAATAATAATAATAATAATAATAATAATAATAATAATAATAATAATGATGATGCCTATTAATAATAATAGCATAATAATAATAATAATAATAATAATAATAATAATAATATCAACAACCAACAACAGCAATAATAATAATAATAATAGGCCTAATAATAATAATAATGCCTGAAAGAACATAAGTCACTACTGCCAACAGCTTAGTAATGATAATAGGCCATAATAATAATAATTATTATTATTATTATTATTATAATTATAATTATAATAATGCCCGAAAGCAGATTAGAAATGTGGTGCTACTGCCAATTATAACAATAGCCTAATAATGATAATAGGCCTATGTATTTCTATGGAATGGATAATGCTACTACTGCTGCTACTACTACTACTACTACTACTACTACTAATAATAATAATAATAATAATAATAATGATAATAATAATAATAATAATAATAATAATAATAATAATCTAGCCCAGGGCTATCTATCTATCTATCTATCTATCTATCTATCTATCTATCTATCTATCTATCGGTCGATATAAGGTGCTGTAGGTCGGGTGGCGTCACTGCGGGTGAGTGTGTTTGGGGGGGGGGATGGGGCGGGGCGAGAAGAGGGGCCCCCAACTGCAATGAACCAGCTTTGGTGGGGCCCAGGTTGCAAAAGGTTGAGAACCCCTGTGTTAGAAGAATGGATGACACCCGAATCCCGAAACAGCTCTTGTACGGAGAGCTAAAAAATGGCTCACGCTCCAGAGGTGGTTAGAAAAAGCGGTACAAAGACTCCCTGATAGTATCCACCAAGCTGTTCCACATCGAACCTAACACATGGGAAGATCTAGCACTTGACCAAAGTGCCTGGCGATCTAGAGTAAACTTGGGAGCAAAGAAACATGAGGAAAATTGTATCTGCCTGGCAAAACAAAAGAGGGCAAAGCGAAAGGAGAGAGAAGCATCGGAAACAGCTCCATCCGGACCGTCTTGTCCGAAATGTGGAAGGACGTTCCATGCGAGGATTGGACTTATCAGCCATCTTCGAACCCACAACAATGAACATTGATAATTGCAGAGATGAAACTATGGTCACCTTCGACATTGAAGGACGAACTACATACAAGAGAGGTCAGTGGAAAATGGACAGATTTGAGGTGGTCCGAGCTTTTTTTTTGGCAGGAAGGATATAGTAACTCATAAAATCACTCTTTACAACCATGATGAGCAGAAAAGCATCTCAGCATGCAACAGCAGAAGAGCCAAGAACAGGAAACTTAGAATCAAAAACAAGTTCCAATTAAAGTGGCCGGTGTGTTGAAATATATTACTACTACTACTACTAAATATTCAGCTAGGTGTGTTCCCCACAGTAAGGTTGTGGAAATGTATTTAATATTTTCATGTGGTTTAAACATCAGAAACATCGACATGTCGGATTGTAACAGTTCACTAACACACCATTTCCCAGTACCTCAGTAGGAAGCCTGTTGTTTTCCAATTCCAGCGCCCCGATTCCGGCTCTGAGCTCCTCAACATCATCCACTGGGTTCCTCTGTGCTTCTTCTCCTCCATCCTGGATCTCTCTCATGACCTGATCATAGAGCTCATCAAAATCATCACAGAAGTGTTCAAGTTCCTGCTGAGGGCCCGACATGGTGGTTGTGAAGATGTTGTTATCAGCACGTCTCTTTGTCAGCTGAAAAGACAGGTTAGTTGTAATCCTGGGCTGAATCACCCTCAGCCACTCCATCAGGTTCCTCACCCTGAACTTCACCATATGGAGTCGATCCTGGTTATAAATTCTAAACAGAACATCTGGGTTGTTTTGAAGAGCTGTCTCCACGTGCTCTTCCTCCTCTCCATCATTCATGTCACCTGGATTCACTCCCTCGTCTATGTCCTTGACCCACTTCATGGCCCTCACCCGGGTCTCTGCCATGTTGCTTCTTCTTTCTTTCTTTCTTTCTTTCTTTCTTTCTTTCTTTCTTTCTTTCTTTCTTTCTTTCTTTCTTTCTTTCTTTCTTTCTTTCTTTCTTTCTTTCTTTCTTTCTTTCTTTCTTTCTTTCTTTCTTTCTTTCTTTCTTTCTTTCTTTCTTTCTTTCTTTCTTTCTTTCTTTCTTTCTTTCTTTCTTTCTTTCTTTCTTTCTTTCTTTCTTTCTTTCTTTCTTTCTTTCTTTCTTTCTTTCTTTCTTTCTTTCTTTCTTTCTTTCTTTCTTTCTTTCTTTCTTTCTTTCTTTCTTTCTTTCTTTCTTTCTTTCTTTCTTTCTTTCTTTCTTTCTTTCTTTCTTTCTTTCTTTCTTTCTTTCTTTCTTTCTTTCTTTCTTTCTTTCTTTCTTTCTTTCTTTCTTTCTTTCTTTCTTTCTTTCTTTCTTTCTTTCTTTCTTTCTTTCTTTCTTTCTTTCTTTCTTTCTTTCTTTCGTGTCCTGAGCAGCTCACTGAGCTTTTATACTTTCATCGAAACATGTTGCACAAGAGGAGGGAGGAAAGGAAAATGAAATTTTATGGAGCCAGCAGGTCACATGATCTTAAAGAGCCAAACCCTTTAACAAATCACTCAGAACCATCCCTTTAAAAAATAAAATTCCTTTCTTTTTTTACTACCATGATTCTATTGCTAAAACTCTACAATTCTTTCTTTAAGACAATTTAGCTCCGCCCACTCAAATTTGTTAGCATTTGCAGAATATGCGAAACATAATTTTGTGAACTAGTCCATGGATGTTTGGCCAGTTTTCACAATATTCAAGTGAAACTATTCAGGAGAGTGTGAAAGTCCGTCATTATCAACAACATTGACATTTGGAAACAATATGGTTTACTCAAACATCTCAGATTAGAAGCAAACCTGAAAGCCATGTTCAGGAGCAGGGTCTGAGGAGGTCTGCTCGGGTTTGGGTGTGGTCATCTATAGGGGTGGAGTTAAGGCTAGTTGTTTCTCATAGACTGAAATTGACCAATGGAGGTGAAATTTGGTGCGCCCTTTTAATTTCATTTAATTTTGCTGGGACTATTATTGTTTTTTAAATAATCTCTAAATTACTTCAAAAACATGGCTGCCTTCAGCGAATCAGCTTTCAGCAGGAATTTCAAGTCTCATTGTTATGAGACATGAAATTCCGTCATTATTCAAAACGCTGACATTTGGAAACAATATGGCTGACAAACGTCAAATAAATTCTCAGGTGGCAGGGCTGGTTTACTCAAACATCTCAGATTAGAAGCAAACCTGAAAGCCATGTTCAGGAGCAGGTTCTGAGTAGACATGGGGTATTTGTAATTGTAATCGTAATTGATTGTAATCAATGACATTTTTTTAATGTAATCATAATATAATCGTAATTTTACTCAGGAAACATGCTGTAATTGTAATTGTAATCGTAATCATAGGTACCGACAATGGTAATTATATAAGTATAACAAAATTACATCATGGTGAAAATAAGTGAAGAACATTGGTACCTTGTGTATACTGAACATCTTTGGTCCATTTACCTGCAAGGTCAGTAGATGTTAACCCTCTGGTTAAAGCAGTTTTAGAACTGTGTTGGAATGTGTGAAAAAAACACGACCTTACCCATTGTGACGAACCGTTTTGGTCACTTGATGTGATTCTGTTCAGGCTGAGGAATGGATCAAGCACAAGAACTTCAATCTGCTCCATTGATTTGGACAGTTAACTGGCCATCAAAAAAATGTATGATGATTGGGAAATATTACCATTATAGCCAGGTTCATGACAGCCAGATGTTCACCATTATCAACATATAAGAAGTCCCATATGGGCTTTCATTTGGCACCATGACCTTTGACCTTGAATTACTCTGAAATGTCAAACTCAAGGTCAGGGATTTTCATAGGACTATAAGCTCACAGCTGATGATTGAGAAATATTACCATTATCAATATACAGGTATAAAATAAGTGTTGCCGGGCGAGGTTTGTTTTGCCTGGCAACACTTGTTTATTTATTTTTTCCCACACTCCTTAAAGTTTGAATAAATTCACATTTTAATGACTCTGGAGGTTTCATTCTGTTTATTGGTGTTATACCAGCATGCAGTTTGTTAGACCTCATAGCAAAGCATTTAATTCAATGATAATAAAAGCAGAATGCAGAATAAAGCTTAAATCTAGCGTTGAATCATCACAAAATAAAATTAACCTCTTCCAGAAATCAAATGATTAAAGTATAAGTTTTCATGCAACAGATTATATATATGAGCCGTAGGTCATTAGTCAGCATTCGGTATAATGATTTTGAATATTGCAGCTTTTAATATATTTGCAGGAATGTGTGTGTACATCTTTATCCGCTCCCACTGCAGTGATGGAAGGAGAACACCGAATGATGGTCCTCAGATTTGGTTGTTGGTCTGTAATAATAAAAAATAAACAAGAAATTACATTATACCTAAACTTATTATTATTATTATTATTATTATTATTATTATTATTATTATTATGTAAATATACACTCATTCTGAATTTGATGCCTGCAACATGTTCCAAAAAAAGTTTGGACAGGGGTGTGTTTGCCTACTGCTTTGTTACATCACGTTTTCTTTTAACAACACTAAGTGTTTGGGAACTGAGGACACTAACTGTTGAAGTTTAGAAAGTGAAATTCTTTCCCGTTTCTGCTTGATATAAAACTTCAGTTACTCAACAGTCCGGGGTCTCCGCTGTCATATTTTGTGCTTCGTAATGCACTACACATTTTCACTGGGTGGTAGGCAGGCCAGTTTAGCACCTGGACTCTTTTACTATGAAGCCACCTTATCTATTTCAGGGACGTCCCTGTTTATTCCAGTGAGACAGTGCTAAGCCACATTCTGCACGTGTTACAACCACATCTGGATGACAGCATGTTGCACCAAAACCTGTAGGCACTTTTCAGCATTAATGGAGCCTTCACAGATGTGCAAGTTACCCACACTATGGGCACTAACTAACACACCCACCCTCATACCGTCACAGATACTGGCTTTTGAACTTTGTTGTGGTAACAAGCTGAAGCTGATGGATGTCATCATCTGAGTAACAATCTGGTGGATGCTGATCTTCAAGTCCATTGCACAAATTGTCTATTGTGTTTAAGAGTCCTGACTGACCTGGCCATTCCAACACCTTTATTTTCTGCTGAGGATGAAAGTCCAGCTACGTCTCATCCTCATCATCCTAGTGGATGGCAAAGGATTCTTCTCAAGAATTTTCCAGCACATGACTCCATTCATTTTCCCGTTGATAATTTGGACTCCACTGGTACCATGAGAAGAGAATGAACCCCATACCATGATGACTCCAGCTCTGAACTTTACTGTCGGTATGGTATTTTAGTGTCATACGCAGAGCCATTTCTTCTTGAAACATGACAGATCGTATTGTTGTTGCAAAACAGTTAGATATAGTCTTGTGTGACCACACAACCTTCTCCCATTCTCTACAGGATTCTCCAAATGTTCTGGAGCACATTTCAAATGTGCTTCAAGATGCCTTTTCTTCAGTAACGGAGTCTTCTGGGGTAATGGAGAATGGCTGTTGAGTGTGATGCCTACTGTTTTCTCTGTGACTACTGTACCCATTGCTTCCAGCTCTTTCCTGAGATCTTTTTCTTGCTCCTTAGCTCTTGGGCTACTCTACTGAGTAATGTTTTCACTGCCCAGGTGGACAGTATTTGAGGAATTCCTTTGAGTGGCCTGTTGATGGTCAAGTGATGTTCTTTCCACTTGGTCATCATGGTGCTTCCTGTAAAAAAACGGGCGGCACGGTGTTGTAATGGTTAGCGCTGTGACCTCACAGCAAGAAGGTCCAGGTTCGAGCCCTGTGGCCGGCGAGGGCCTTTCTGTGTGGAGTTTGCGTGTTCTCCCCGTGTCCGCGTGGGTTTCCTCCGGGTGCTCCGGTTTCCCCCACAGTCCAAAGACATGCAGGTTAGGTTAACTGGTGACTCTAAATTGAGCGTAGGTGTGAATGTGAGTGTGACTGGTTGTCTGTGTCTATGTGTCAGCCCTGTGATGACCTGGCGACTTGTCCAGGGTGTACCCCGCCTTTCGCCCGTAGTCAGCTGGGATAGGCTCTAGCTTGCTTGCGACCCTGTAGAACAGGATAAAGTGGCTAGAGATAATGAGATGTGATGAGATTAGACAAACAAAAAATGAGTAGCACATTGTTTTTAAAATAAATGTAATCTAACAAAGGTAAAAGGCGAATATTAACCATATATGCTGTTTATGTTGCTTGTAATTGGGGTGAAGTAAACATCTGTTAAGTATTTAATGTAAAATTGTTTGATTGCACTCTAAAAAATAAAGGTGCTTCAGTGGTTCTTCAAATCTCTGGATGGTTCCATGGAGAGTCAAAACTCTGTGATGAACCATTACATTATGCGAAAGGTTCTTCACATTGGAAATGGTTCTTCAGAGCCTGGCATTCTCTTACCATTTGCTGGTCAATGCACATAGGCTATGTTTACACAAATCTGTCTTCACTGCTCAAACAAATGGTTTAAATGGTTCTTTAAAGAACTGTTGCATGAATGGTTCATTGAAGCCCTGAAAAAGGTTCTTCTATGGCATCGCCCTGAAGAACTGGTACTGGCCCCATTATTTTTTAGAGTGTGTGTTGAATTTAAAGCACCAAAATGCAGCAGGTCCACTAGACCCACCAACACTGGCTGAGTAACAAAAACAGCATATATGGTTAATATTTGCCATTTACCTTTGTTAGATTACATTTATTAAAAAAAAAAAGTGCTACTCAGTTTTTGTTTGTCTCATCTCATAACATCTCATTATCTCTAGCCACTTTATCCTGTTCTACAGGGTCGCAGGCAAGCTGGAGCCTATCCCAGCTGACTACGGGCGAAAGGCGGGGTACACCCTGGACAAGTCACCAACGGACTCACATATCTGTTTGCCCCAGATAGCAATTTTGGCACACATCCCAAGTTATTCCTTGGGTTCAAATTAGCCTTTAACAGTTGAGTTATCCTCTCCTAAATTATGTGCATACATGTCTTAGCCAGGTCCTAGACTAAATCAAAGATACCCATGTTTTATGGTGTTTAACACATTTAGAGGTAAATATCTGGAAATTGAAAAGTTGAAAAGTTGAGATTTACAGTATCATCTCATAAGCAGCTTTTGATCTCAAACCCAAATGTCCTCAGTGTATGGCAAAGACAAAAGAGTTGGCCTTGCTGTTCCAATACTTTTGGGGGACTGTGTATATATTATTACAAATATATTAACTGCAAATTTTAAAAAATAAACCACAATACCAAATGTCTAATCAACAAAAAAAAAGTGCACAGACAAAATCATCAAGAAATTCATATGGCCTGTTCGGAATAACAGCAAAGATCCACACGAGCTGCTATTTAGGCCAACTAATGCTGTGGAGTGACTGGGGTGGACTGATTCCACTGAATCTGTCTTTTCAGCTGTCCATGAGATGTGCAAAAATATCTCCACACTTACCCTGTCTGGTACTCAGGAGGACCTTGTAGATTTCTATCATGATTTTCTTCAGCTCCTCAATGAAATCAATGAAAACGTCCATGATGGAGGAGCCATATAAGAGCCTGCAGATGATCAGATACCAACAGAGGAGATGCAGGATGGTGGAGAAGCAGCACAAGAGCCTGCAGATGATCCTGGTCTTTGGTTGGGACTTTTTTTTTAGCTGACAGTTGGTTGATGTTTAATTTTAAGGTGACTGCAGACAGTAGATCATTTATTAATAATTCTCCACATTAAAACAAATCAGTACCAAATACAGAGGTGGTGTTGTTTCATTCACACACTTTCTAATTCCACCCTCAGTGATCACTACACTCTTCCTCGAGGGTTCTTTATATAGCTAAAGGGTCTTCTCAAATTAGGGTTTTCCATTAACTAGCAGAATTGTGTTTCATTTTCTTTATAAATCAAGTCAAAAAGAGGACTCATGGCCATGTAATGAATCACTTTGTGGATCATTTAACGAATCAGTTAATGAATTTTTAGCTTCACAGAATAAAGAGTGAAATAGATTTGATCAGGTTTGTAACTCTGGGAGAAGTATGATGTTGGAATTTTTTTTTTTAAAGATATTTTTTGGGCTTTTTTCACCTCCATTGGATAGGACAGTGCAGAGACAGGAAATGAGCAGGAGAGAGAGAGAGACGGGGAGGGATCGGGAAATGACCCCGGGTCAGAACCGACCCCAGGTCCCCGGATTCATGGCGTGGTGCCCCATCCACCCGAGCCATGACGCCCCCAGATGTTGGAAATTTTTACTCGGAAATGTGAATAAAGTGGACCTTTAACGTGATTCCAGAGACATCATTAGCCTTAAGGACAATGTTGTAATCATGTAATGCCCTTTGATGCAAAACATATGCACACCCCTTCTAATGCACAACATGGGCCAAAAATGACCCGCATTCATTTTCCAGGTTATTTCATGCTGACTTAGTTTTTCTTTGCTCTATCTTTTGAAATCAATTTATTTTATGATTGAATATTCCAAGTATTCTTTAAATATCTTGTTTTTAATTACCACAAATCATTAATTTATTTTTTTCTTTCCTACTTTATGAACAAAAATACTTTTTATATTCCTACACATGGGTCATCCAAGTGTGATTTAAAATTAAATGTCTTAATACTATAATAATAATTTGTTTCAAGTAATTACTTTAGCAGTGAATGGGGCCAGTTATTTATTTATTAACTATGTAGTTAGCTAAGCCAACTACAATAAAATTAGCTAAGTAAAGTAGAATATGTCGACAGCTCGGTAGCTAATAGTAATTACTCGTAACTTTCTGACAAGTAATCTACTCACTCTCAAGGGAACCTAAACATAATCAATTTTTTTCTAAGGTAATGTTAGAACAATTGAAAAACATTACTTCCATGTGTTAGATGGGCAAAGGGCGCTGTGCTGCGCTGTGAAATGTCTGACACAAGCACAATTCACAGTTCCCACCAAACGCTGGAGTAAATGCATGCGGGTCGGTTCTGACCCATGTGTGTAAACTTGATGTAGAATTACAAAAGCTGTGCTTGTTCATAACTTCAGAAAGGAAAAATAAAAATGATGATTTGTGCTAAACAAAAACAAGATATTTACTGCATATTTGGAAAAGTAAATGACAAAATTAATTTATTTCAAAAGTATATCATAGAAACGCTCAGCCGTACATGAAATAACCTGGAAAATGAATGCAGGTCGTTTTTGACCCATGTTGTGCATTAGAAGGGTAGTGATACAAAAAGGGTTTTTATTCAAAAAGTAAGAAAGGAAAAAATAAAATAAGGATGTATGATGATCAAAAACAAGTTAATTGAGGAATACCTTGAATACTGAATGATGGAATTAATTAATTGCAAAGATATAGAAGATAAAAACTCAGCCGGGTCACTTTTGACCCATGTTTTTGCATCAAAGGGTTAATGAATCCATTAATGAATCATTTGACAAGTCACTTGATGAATTGCTGGGGGGGGGGGGGGGGGGGGGGGGGGGTGTTCTTTCTTTCTTTCATCGTTTCATCATAGTTTCATTTCAATATTGTGAAAATTGGCCAAGCATCCATGGACTAGTTCACAAAATTATGTTTCACATATTCTGCAAATTATAACAAATTTGAGTGGGTGGAGCTAAATTGTCAAAAAAATTTTTGAGAGTTTTAGCAACATAATCATACAAAAAAAAAAAACACGAAGAAATTTAACTATATACCGAAGTTTGCAAGAGATATGCTTGTTTCTATATGCACAAACACAAATAGTGCTTCCAGTAGCCGGTGTGAGCAATATTGCATCAGTTTATACTGGGTCACGACAGGAACAGACCATGTAAGGTTTGTGAAGATAGCCCAGTGTAAACTCTATCAAAAGCCTGCTGAAAGCTGATTAGTTTACGGTGATGAAATAATGAGGTCACCATCAACAGTCCTTTTAACCCTTGTATGGTGTTCTGGTCTGTGGGACCCGTTTTCATTTTTTATTAAAGGAACAATGATACGATTCATTATTTTTTCAAGCTCAGGCTCATTGGCCTTGGCTCATTTTCTGTGAAGAACAGAGATCAGAACACATTTTCGATGACCACACACTGTACACCCCCCCGACACATTTATATTACATACAGGATGTTCGGGTCCACTGGACCCGGGGCTAATAAAAGTGTGTACCTTCACTCTGTCCTCCTCCTGTCTGGGCCTGCTGTTAGTGTGTGTGGGTGAGTTTTGTGTTTCTGCTCCTGCCGTTCAAGCACCGACACCTGTCTGCTCTCACATTCCTACACATTTTACCCTCTGTCTTGCGAGAACCAAGACAGAAGTTCCCATAAATTGAGGGCGGGACACAATAAATATAGCTTTTCCAATGTGGCTCCTTATCACAACTGATGAAGACGGCCAAAAGAGTCTCTGCTCAGATGGACTTGCAAATGATTTTGGAAGAGAGAGAAGCTTTTGATGGTGATGTAGAGGAAGACGTTTCAGAACGTGAGGATCACATTTCTGAAAATTCAGAGTCTGACAGTGACTTTGAAGAACAGGATGAGACGGAGCATCAGCCGGTCCCGAAACGAAGACGAGCATGGGGATGATGTGTTGTATAGACTGACGATGGGTTACTGTACTGCAGGGGTTCTCAACCTTTTGCAACCTGGGCCCCACCAAAGCTGGTTCATTGCAGTTGGGGGCCCCTCTTCTCGCCCCGCCCCCATCCCCCCCCCAAACACACTCACCCGCAGTGACGCCACCCGACCTACAGCACCTTATATCGACCGATAGATAGATAGATAGATAGATAGATAGATAGATAGATAGATAGATAGATAGCCCTGGGCTAGATTATTATTATTATTATTATTATTATTATTATTATTATTATCATTATTATTATTATTATTATTATTATTATTATTATTATTAGTAGTAGTAGTAGTAGCAGCAGTAGTAGCATTATCCATTCCATAGAAATACATAGGCCTATTATCATTATTAGGCTATTGTTATAATTGGCAGTAGCACCACATTTCTAATCTGCTTTCGGGCATTATTATAATTATAATTATAATAATAATAATAATAATAATTATTATTATTATGGCCTATTATCATTACTAAGCTGTTGGCAGTAGTGACTTATGTTCTTTCAGGCATTATTATTATTATTAGGCCTATTATTATTATTATTATTGCTGTTGTTGGTTGTTGATATTATTATTATTATTATTATTATTATTATTATTATTATGCTATTATTATTAATAGGCATCATCATTATTATTATTATTATTATTATTATTATTATTATTATTATTATTATTATTATTATTAGTGTTTTTATTAGGTATTTTATTAGGCTTATCATTAGCTGGCTATTGATATCATTGGGAATTGGGACCAGGCGTGAATTTAGGTTTTACTTTTTACTGTGCCTTTGTGATCTGCATTTGCGTTAATGCGAGACCTGAGCCTGCTTTGCCTTACAAAGATCCTCGATTCTTGGCGAAATGTTTGACAAGCACAGTCTCAAGTCATCCTCAATTTGCGCACGATTGCGATATTTCGTTTTGAGCGCAGTCATTTTTGAAAATCCTGCCTCACACAAGTAGGTCGATGCGAATGGGATGAGCAGTTTCAAGGCTACGTCACACAGTTGCGGTTACTCCTGCATCAACGCTGCCCAGAATGTCGAAAGAGGGCATGAGGTGAAGACTGCCTTAAGTCTACTGTCACTCTTCAGCTCAATAAGCTGTTCCTGCATGTCAACTGGAAGTTCGTCAGCAGTACACACAAATGGATCTCGAACCCACGCAAAAGAGCGATAATCCTCTGTGAAGTATGCCGCAAACTGTTTTCTCATTACCGACAGGTGCTCTGACGCTGCTTGAAAGACAGATGAGAAATCGTGGGAAGTGCCTGCATTACTGATAAAGTCTGCAAGGCTTGGGAACATATCACAGTTCCCCCGACTGATGCGGCCACACACACAAGATTTTATGATAGATTGATGATAGATTTTATAATAGTATTGATTTGTATGTAATAGTCCAATGTCCTGCATTTTGACATGGGTAAATGTGTTGCATCTGCTTAGCTACTATAGCCTGTTAGCCCCAGATTTTTTTTTTCCTCCATACATGAAGCCTACTCGCGACCCCCCTGGAGTACCTCCGCGCCCCACCGGGGGGGCGCGCCCCCCCGGTTGAGAACCACTGCTGTACTGTATGTGTTCAGCTTGTGTTGTGTAAACTGAACTGAATGGGTTAAAATTCTAATGAAATTCAAAGAAATAAAAATCAGTTGTTATGAAAAACCTTGCTTCATTTGTAAATGTGTCGATAAACATCTTTTTTTCCACTCATATCTTGACTGTAATTGATTTTCTTTTTGCAAAATTACATTTTATTAAAAAACAAACAAAAAACGGGCGGCACGGTGGTGTAGTGGTTAGCGCTGTTGCCTCACAGCAAGAAGGTCTGGGTTCGAGCCCCGTGGCCGGCGAGGGCCTTTCTGTGTGGAGTTTGCATGTTCTCCCCGTGTCCGCGTGGGTTTCCTCCGGGTGCTCCGGTTTCCCCCACAGTCCAAAGACATGTAGGTTAGGTTAACTGGTGACTCTAAATTGAGCGTAGGTGTGAATGTGAGTGTGAATGGTTGTCTGTGTCTATGTGTCAGCCCTGTGATGACCTGGCGACTTGTCCAGGGTGTACCCCGCCTTTCGCCCGTAGTCAGCTGGGATAGGCTCCAGCTCGCCTGCGACCCTGCAGAACAGGATAAAGCGGCTAGAGATAATGAGATGAGATGAGATGAGATGATATTTGGTATTGTGATTTATTTTTTAAAATTTGCAGTTAATATATTTGTAATAATATACACACAGTCCCCCAAAAGTATTGGAACAGCAAGGCCAACTCTTTTGTTTTTGCCATACACTGAGGACATCTGGGTTTGAGATCAAAAGCTGCTTATGAGATGATAAATCTCAACTTTTCAACTTTTCAATTTCCAGATATTTACCTCTAAATGTGTTAAACACCATAAAACATGGTATCTTTGATTTAGTCTAGGACCTGGCTTAGACATGTATGCACATAATTTAGGAGAGGATAACTCAACTGTTCAAGGCTAATTTGAACCCAAGGAATAACTTGGGATGTGTGCCAAAATTGCTATCTGGGGCAAACAGCCTGGAAATTACCAATCCAAGATGGCCACCGGTATTACGGTATTATTATTGTGTTACTCTTCATGTTCCTGACCCTGGTTTATGTGACACAAACAGTAATAATGTGATGTTAAAAGTTGTATTGTTGGCTGTTAAACATTTAGGCTCTTAAGATATTGCTGCCTACTAAAGCAATAAGTTTTGTTTTGTATTCTTCACTTTAAGTTAACATTCCATTGATATAGTATGATTGAAAACACAATTTCTTTATATTAATCAAAAGCTTGCTTTCTTATACTCTCCTAAATTATGTGCATAGGTCTCCCAATTCCATGATTTCATGTTTGAGGTAGGGTTATTCTGTTTTTCTCATGTTTTCTGTGAAACTGCAATTTTGGCCAATTTTTGGTGTTTTTTTTTTTTTACCTTGCCCTTGACCATAGCTTGTTCCCTTTTCCTTCAATCATGAAAATGATGTCACTAATGGATTCCCCATACACAAAAACCCATAAAATTAGGTATTGCACATACTTCTGTGTTGAGTGGTTCAAAAATTGATATTTTCAATATGTCTACCGGCAGCCATCTCATCTCATCTCATTATCTCTAGCCGCTTTATCCTGTTCTACAGGGTTGCAGGCAAGCTGGAGCCTATCCCAGCTGACTACAGGCGAAAGGCGGGGTACACCCTGGACAAGTCGCCAGGTCATCACAGGGCTGACACATAGACACAGACAACCATTCACACTCACATTCACACCTACGCTCAATTTAGAGTCACCAGTTAACCTAACCTGCATGTCTTTGGACTGTGGGGGAAACCGGAGCACCCAGAGGAAACCCACGCGGACACGGGGAGAACATGCAAACTCCGCACAGAAAGGCCCTCGCCGGCCACGGGGCTCGAACCCAGACCTTCTTGCTGTGAGGCGACAGCGCTAACCACTACACCACCGTGCCGTCTGGCAGCCATCTTGGATTGGTAATTTTCGGCCTGTTCGCCCTGGATAGCGATTTTGGCACACATGCTAAGTTGTTCCTTGGGTTCAAATTAGCCTATAACAGTTGAGTTATCCTCTCCTAAATTATGTGCATACATATCGAACCCAGGTCTTCTACTAATTTGAACCCCTCATTTTTCAGGTGATCAAAAATGCTGGATCATGTGACTGATGGATATTTCTTGTTGTCCAGGTGTGCTCTGCTTGATTAATTGTTTAAGCAATTTAATATTTCTGAATGTTTACTCTTGGTTTGAGTGTGTGGCTATCTGTTCCAATACTTTTAGTCATCTAAAATTCCTGTTTTCCATATTAGAGGGGTTTGGCTTTGGGGACTCATTCATCAACTGGGTCAAACTGCTATACAATTCACCATTAGCCACCGTCACTACAAATGGGTTAGTTTCCCAAAACTTCACTTTGCACAGGGGGACTAGACAAGGATGCCCACTCTCCCCCTTATTATTCACTATTTTCATTGAACCTCTAGCTGCAGCCATACGCCAAAACACGCTAATCACAGGTATTCAGACTAAAAACGTGCATCATAAAATAAGCCTCTACACAGATGATATTCTACTTTTTCTTCAAAACCCAGTAAGTTCATTACAAGAAACAATAAAAACAATAAATTCATTTGCTAATATTTCAGAATACTCAATCAACTGGAATAAATCATCAGCTCTCCTTCTATAACCACAAAGTGGGAATGCAGCAGCCAACACCCTTCCTATCTCACTGTGCACCAATCACATCACCTATTTAGGAATAAGAGTTTCCCCCAGGCTGTCTGATCTATTCACTCTAAACTTTTCCCCCCTTTTAAAAACAATTCAGGATGATTTGCAACGCTGGACAAACCTTCCACTCTCCATCATGGGCCGTATATCTGCTATCAAAATGATAATTTTACCCAAAGTTAATTACCTCTTTTCAATGATCCCAATACAACCACCCACATCCTGGTTTAAATCTCTAGATTCAGCAATCACAAAATTCTATTGGAAAAACAAGACACCCAGAATTAAACTAGCAACCCTTCAAAAACCCAAGTCCCTAGGAGGATTAGAAGCACCAAATTTCATTCTATATAGTTTGGCAAATCATCTCCAATATGTGCACAGATGGACCCATCATAACCAATCCGATACTATCTGGCTGGATTTAGAACAGACAATTTGCAATGACCTTCTGATTTCAGATCTGCCATTCCTTACTCCAACAATCAAAAAACACCCCTGTATCAAAGCCCCTACCATCTGTTCGGGTCTGACAGCCTGGTGGAAATTCCACAACATCACTAACACAAAGCGCTCACTCTCAAAGCTCACCCCGATTTGGAATAACCCAGATTTAATTTGCAACAAACGAACACTTAATTTCTGCACCTGGAAAGATAAAGGCATTACACACCTACAGCACTTGTTTACGAACAGCAGATTTTCCACATTTGCGGACTTGGTCCAGAAATTCGGCATCACCAACAAGCACTTTCTACAATACCTACAGATCAAATCAACAATCACATCCACAATGAATACCTCAACACCCAATTTAGAACTCACTACACCCATCTCAAATTTTATTAATATATCTTCTTCAAAAAAGCTATTATCCAAAATTTATAAGTTATTGATACAAATTGATACCAGTATGAGCTTACCATCTGCCAAATGGGATTCAGATCTCTCTATCTCTACTGATGCCAATTTCTGGACTCAAGTCTGCAAAAATACCTTTCTCATGACCAAAAATACCAACCTACAATTAATCCAATACAAGATTATCCACAGGACTCATCTCATGGGCCACAAATTGTTTTGCATGGGTTTTTCCACAGACATTTGCCCTCACTGTACTCAAAACTGCCCGGACACCTATATTCACGCACTCTGGCACTGTACCCCCATCAAACAATTTTGGGAGAAGGTAACAGATCTACTTTCCACTTTCTTTGGCTGCTGCATCCCAACCTCTCCATTGCTCTGTTTGCTTGGAGATACCACTGTATCCACCTTGAATCACTTTAACAACATCATCCTATTGGTTGCGCTAGCTGTCGCCAGGAAAACTATCCTCATGAACTGGAAATCAAAGAACAAAATTCACATATCTGCCTGGAAAAACTTGTTACTGGACCACATATCATTAGAAACCTCTAATATCCCATCTAATAATAACCTAACCTGGTCATCACTTTCCAATTTCTTACAGTTATAACCGCTCTGCTGGCCCTCTCTGCCTGAGACAGGATGAGACCCCCCCCCGCTGCGGACCCCATCCTCCCTTGGAATGGACCGGGCTGCCTCCACTCTGCGTGTCTCACTTTTTAACGCTCCACATTAGCTGACTCGGAAGGTACATTCCCACTCAATAATACAAACACCTCCAGTAAGTAAGGGCCGAGGTGGGGCACTCTGTAGAGTGGCCTGTAAAAAGGCCTGAATCAGCTTGCGCCTCACTTCTTTGAATGCATCACATCTTAGAAAAATCACAATCTCAATTTATAGGAAAGGTGGGGGTGGGTCGGGGGGGAGTCTTTAGTAAGGCTCTCTCTCTGCTCTGCCCCCCCTCTTTTTAATGCATTTAGACATTGGATAAAACACATCATAGGGCCAGTGAGGCACTTGGATTGGGAGGGCCTTGGGCTCCTGTTCTGTTCGGGATGGTGGGGGCTGGGGGTGGGGGTGGAGGTGGTCTGGGGGGCTCTGCGGCGGCCCTTTCCTGTCCTCTCCTCCCGCTAGGGTTTGGCTTGTACCTCTGATGCACTGGGGCTTGGAGTGGTCAGAGGAAGTCATCTTACCACCCCCCCTCCATTTTATTTTATTTATTTAATTTTTCTCTTGGGGGTGTGATTGTGTCTGGGGGGGTGCGTCAGTTTGCCCGAAGTCTGCTTCTCCCTCCCTTGTCTCTTCCTCCCTTCCTCCACTTCCTCCCAGTGGGACTCATCCTAATCCTCCATGCCCCGGACTTTTCTGCTTACATATCATTTACATAATTGCTAAACTGATAATATACATATGTATTCATGTACGCACACACTTACACACACAGACACACACACACATATACACACACGCATACACAAATACCCCCCTCACACCCACACTCAAACATCCCCCGCTAACACACTCACAGATACACACACACATACACATACATTCTAATAACCCCCCCCCCCCCAGTACCATGTCCCTAGCCCTTACTGAATGTCCTATGTCCTGGTTCACTAATGTTGTATGCTTTTTGTTATATTGTTTGTTACACACATCTTGGTTTTGTAAAAAAAAAAAAGGAAAAAAAAATCTGTGTGGTCTGCCACCAAAGGTGCCATATTCTAAGTTTAAAAACCCCCCACACATCTTAATATAACTATCCAGAAATTAAAGCTGAAGTAAGTTCTGATATATTGTCTCTTATTAATCTTTTGATTTCAAACTTCACTGTATAGCAAAAACAAAAGAATTGATCTTGCTGTTCCAATACTTTTGGAGGAGACTGTATGTTTAACTTTATCCACTTCCGTTGCATTGATGAAAACAGATCAGCAAATCACTGTCCTCTGGTTTGGAGTTCAGCCTGTAATAATAAAAGTAAAAAAGAAAAATTCATTGCATTGTATATAAATAGTCAGGCCATAATTATTTGGACATTGACAAAGTGTTAATTGAGCTCTCTGCCATGGTATATTGGACATGAAATAAAATGACAACGCTGAGCTCAAAGTGTAGCTTTTATTTGAGGGCATTTCCATCCAAATCAGGTGAGCAGTGTAGACATTACAACATGTTTTATATGTGGTGTCTCCAGTCCCCCAAAACCCCCCTCTACCACCATAAACTGGGTTTCTTCCCTGGTGAAGCTCTGCCATGCCTTATTACAGCTCTCTTCACTTCCTGCTTGTTCTCAAGTCACTTTGTCTTTGATTTGTTCCATCATCAATAAATACAATGGAACCAGTTCCATTGGCAGCCATAGACACCCAAACCATAATATGAGATGGTGTGCTTCAGATAATAAGCAGTTGCTTCCCTTCCCCATGCTCTTATCTTCCCTTCATTCTGATCTTTGTCTCCCTATAGGATGTTGTGGTCTTTTTACCTCGGCCGGGACGGAGTCCACCAGGGGGCGAGGTATTGTTTTCGGTTGTTTCTTTGTTTTTTTGTTGACGATATGACGGGAAAATGGCTGGACCAATCTTCATGAAACTTTCAGGATAGATGGGCATTGGTCTCAAATAGAACCTCCAACATTTGAAGGGTCATCCGGCCAAGGTCACCAAAAAGGTCAAAATCGTTTTTGTTGTGGCTACTGCCTCATATACAGGCGCTAGCCACTATATCGTCATGCTGTAAGAATGTAAGTGTAACAATTGCACACTGTGCTCTGTGCATATATGTGTTTCAATTAAAATGGCCGGTGATTGTATACAATTCGGTTCACCGTTCGAAATAAATGGACGGGACTAAAGAAATCGCTTTCAGACATGTTTATGCTTATTACAGAAGGCAAGTGCGTTCCACTGAGCTCTAGCGCCAGGCCATTTCCAGGAAATAAGAGTTTGGGTCATGGCAACAGCGTGTGTATGTCAGCCTTGGTTCGGAGCAGAGGTGGAGAGTAACGTAGTACATTTACTTGAGTTCTGTACTTAAGTACACTTTTTGAGTATCTGTACTTTGAGTATTATTTTTTTTGGAAACTCATGACTTTAACTTCACTACATTTGAAAGACAAATATCTTACTTTTTACTCCATTACATTTCTGTCAAGGTCCTCGTTATTCGTTACTATGAAGCGGCTTTCAAAGTGGATGTTTTTTCTTTTCTTTTCTTTTCTTTTCTTTTCTTTTCTTTTCTAAAATGTGATTGTTTTTTTTCACAGGTGACACTGAGAGCCTATCAGTAATCACTCGGGTCACATCACATCCATAGACTATAAAATCACGTTCACTTATTTCTGAGCAGCGTTATTTAACATGATCAGTTGATGGCTGAATGGAAGGAGGCGGTTCTTCTGGGGAATGCATGACCCCATGGCTTTACCTGGAACCCATGTTTCAGTTTTCTGAAAGGATTAAAGATTCATTTCGTTTGAATGTTTGCTTTGTTTGATGAAAACGAACCACATCATGGCCTAGAAAAACTCGCCGTCCAACCTGTGGGAGCATATCCAGGTATGTAAATGTTTTATTCTAAGAGAAAGCTTGCAATGAAGTTGTTAGTGCTTTTAGAGCTAGCGATAATGTTCCAAACGTAGCTATGCAGTCTGGTTAGTCACATGACTTTCTTTGGATTTGCCATAGCCTTGTCCACGGCTAACATTTACACCTAGCTAGTTAACTTGGACACTGTTAGTTAGCATGTAAAAACAGAGTTATGCTAACATAAATAATGCTAACTTATCTGAAGCCCTTTCAGAAATAGGTTTTAGCATATTCTTGGCAAATAAACAGAATGTAGAAATCTTTCTTTTCTAGTAGCGTTAGCTACCCAATATGATTTCGAGTTTGAAAAGAGTTTGCTAGCATGTCAGGTGGAGTTTCACTGACTAGCTAGCTTAACGTTAAACCACCATGATGGCACAGCATGCGTTCATTTTGTGAATTCACATTTCTGTCTTTGGTAACGGCATTAGGTTTTGTAAGCGTTGTGGCAATAATACAACAATGTGTTGACAGAAAATGTACTTTTAATACTTTTAATAGTATTTTTAAAAGCAAGTACTTCGGTACTTTAACTTAAGTAAAAATTAGAGTGGAGAACTTTCACTTGTATCAGAGTAACATTTGACCAGTGGGATCTGTACTTTGACTTAAGTAATGAAGTTGGATTCTTTGTCCACCTCTGATTTGGAGGTTTCAGTTTCGAAAACTGTAAGAGGTAAGAGTAGAATAATATAAAGTACAGACACTTGGTATATTTTACCTTTGTGATTTTTAAATTGTTCTTTTTTGGATTACGCTTCATTTTTGTGGCTACTGCCTCCTAGAGTATATATATATATATATATATATATATATATATATATATATATATATATATATATATATATGTGTGTAGAGGCTCGTTCGTAGTGAGACCTTGAGAAAAGTGCTATAGCTTACGCTGACGAAGTCTCTGTCCCAAAGTAACTGTTTCCACTCTCAGTGTCCCTGTGCCTTGTAATAAATCCACTTGAAACATCTTGAAAGTTGAACTTTAATCCTCGTTTAACTATTACAAAGGTTCTAAGATACAGAGAGTCGGTGAGTCAATATCAGAGAGTCAGAGAGTCAGAGTGTCAGAGTGTCAGAGAGTCAGGTAAGAAAAACTGTTCGCTTCCACGGCTTCTCGAGATCTACCCTGAGAAGCGCGAGACCATTCTTATATAGCTGAATGACTTCTAATTCTAATTCTTGAGAAGTGTAAGACAGTTCTAATTCTTGTTCTAATTCTTCACATATGAATTCTTAAGAAGCGTGAGACAGTTCTAATTCTTAACATATGAATTCTGATTCTAATTCTTTTAACCTTGTCACATATTATTCATCATCTTAATCATGACATAAACTACTTATATGAAATTACACACTCAAATGAAATTATATATACCATGTAACATAAATTGTAATTCACATCTATATGAACTCCACCTTGGCCGTTACATACCCGGCCCCTAATTGCTTTCTATCCTAGAAACAATTACAACATTGAATGTACTTAACAGTCCTATTCATTCTGCTTCTTGAAGCAGGCAGAGTTTGGTGATCGGCCGCTCAAGTTCATTCATCTTCGTCTTGACTCGAACCTTGCGGACGACTCCATGTTCGTCCTCCACAGTCTTCACGATTCTTCCCATTAGCCATGATCCTCTAGGGGCTGATTCGTCGACGATCAAGACTATATCTCCCGGGATGAAGTTGCGCGCTGGACTGTTCCATTTCTGTCTTTTCTGGAGTTGAGGCAGATATTCTTTGGTCCAGCGTTTCCAGAACAGATCACTCATGTATTGGACTTGCCTCCATCTCTTGCATGCGTAAGTATCATCCTTATCAAAGACACCCGGTGGTAGGTTGGGGTTAGTCTTGAGCAAGAGTAAGTGCTGTGGGGTAAGGGCTTCCAAGTCATTAATGTCATTAGAAGGCGTAGTGATAGGCCTACTATTCAAGATGGCTTCACATTCACAGAAGAATGTTTGAAGACCTTCCTCGTCCAAGCTTTGTTCTCTCAAAGTGGCATCCATGATCTTCCTGATGGAGCGGATGATTCTTTCCCACACCCCTCCGTGGTGGGATCCAGATGGTGGATTGAATAACCAAGTGATGTCACGTTGGAGCAAGCTGTTCTCGATTTGTGAAGTATTCCATGCCTTTATTGCCTTTCTCAGCTCGTGGTCGGCTCCAACGAAGTTGGTCCCTTTGTCGGATCTCATTTCCTTCACTTGACCCCTTCTCGCAATGAAGCGCTGCAGAGCTTGAATAAAGGAGTCGGTTTCCAATGATGTTGCCATTTCTATGTGGACCGCACGACATGCAAGGCAGGTGAATATCACCCCATATCTTTTTACAGACACTCTTCCCCGCTTGACGCTGAATGGCCCGAATAGATCCACACCAGTTCTGGTAAAGGGTGGTTCATTTGGTAGAACTCTGTTTCTTGGTAGGTCTGCCATCATTTGTGTGCCTGATGCACCATGTTGTTTTCGACAGGTAATACACCGAGACAGCATTCTTCTGATTGATGAGGGAGCGTCAATGATCCAGTACCTTTGGTGTGTGTGAGACAAGACATGATTACGTCCACTGTGTCCTAAACGCTCGTGCGCATCCTGGAGAATCAAGTCCGCCACGTGATGGTTCTTAGGGATGATCATTGGATGCTTGGCTTCTGCTGGCATGGATGCTCGACTGAGCCTCCCTCCAACGCGAAGGATTCCCTCTTCCAGTTGCGGACTGAGTCTGAAGATTCGACTACTCTTCTTAATGGAGTCCTTTCTCCGAAGAGCAGATATTTCCTCTTGGAAGTTATTGTTTTGACAATGGCTAATAATAGCGATCTCTGCTTTTTGCAGGTCATCCACAGTCAAGTACGTATGTTTGAGACCCTTTTTGTAGCTCAACATCTCTTTGTTCAGCTGTTGTTCGTCCCTGTACAATCCTTTCAACTCTTTTCTCTTCCTAGACAGGTTCACCAGGGTTCGCTTGAGTTGCGTAAACCACGCCACAGCCTTCTTGAGACGTACCCATGAAGAGTAGTATTGGATTAGCTGCTGCATTGCATCAGTGCTTTCTACTGTGGTAGCGTTAACCAGCACGCCTTTCTTCACCTCAGGGTCCTCAGCCGTGAGCTCTTCTAGGTGATTGGGTTCGTCTGGCCACTCCCTTTCTGGTTTACTGAGGAAGCTGGGACCAGCAATCCAGACGTCATTCCTCATGAAGGCGTTCACCCTTTGACCCCTCGAGGCATAATCGGCAGGATTCAACTGAGTGTTGACATAGCTCCATTGATGCACTTTTGATGCTTGCAGAATTGTGGCGATCCTGTTTGCCACAAATGTTTTAAATCTGATGTTCTCATTGGCTATGTACTTGAGTACGGCAGTACTGTCTGTCCAAAACTTGGAATCTGATAGCGGCAACTGAAGCTCTTTCTTCAGCATGACATCCACCTTCACAGCTAAGGCAGCCGCCGTCAGCTCCAACCGCGGGATGGTAGTTGGTTTCAGAGGGGCGACCCTCGCCTTCCCCAAGACGAATGAACAGTGTACTTGGTTGCTGCTATTCTTCTGGACTAAGTACGTGACAGTACCATAGCCTATTTCACATGCGTCACAAAAATGATGCAGTTGAGCTTGCACAGTTTTGCCAAATCCAGGTGGCTTAAAGCATCGTGTTACTCGAAAGTCAGTGAGCTGTTGGAGTTCTTCAGTCCACTTGGTCCATTGTTGTGCGAGGTGTTCTGGCACAGTGTCATCCCAGGCTGTTCTTAGTCTACACAATTCTTGCAAGATGTTTCTAGCAGGTAGTATGACTGGTGACAACATTCCTAGTGGATCATAGACAGAGCTCATTGTAGACAGGATTCCTCTCCTGGTAAAAGGCTTCTGCTCGATGTTCACCTGAAACTTGAAATGATCTGACCGGATGCACCATTGTACTCCTAAGGCTCTCTTGATGGCGAGTGAGTCCTGGTCGAGATCAAGATCTTTGACTTCTGTTGCTCGGTCCTCAAGCGGAATGGTTAACAGCACGTTTCGACTGTTGGTCGTCCATTTTGTCAGTCTAAAGCCTCCTGTTTGACAAATGGCCGTCAAGTCGTGGAGTAGCTTGATCGCTTCCTGTTCTGAGTTAACTGATTTTAGACAATCGTCGACGTAAAAATTGTTCAACACTGTCTCCACAGCTGCTGCATCAAAAGTACTCCTGTTGTCCTCGGCACATCTTCTCAGCGCATAGTTCGCACAGCTGGGTGAAGAGGTGGCTCCGAACAAGTGTACCTCCATTCTGTACTCCTGCAGCTCCTTTGAGATATCCCCGTCAGGCCACCATAAAAACCTGAGAAGGTCTGCGTCTTCAGATGGGACCTTGACCTGATGGAACATGGCCTCCACATCTGCCATAACTGCGATTGGCTCCTGACGAAATCGTGTTAAGACTCCAACCAGACTGCTTGTCATGTCAGGCCCTTGCAGTAGTTGCTCGTTAAGTGTGGTTCCCTGATATGAAGCACCGCAGTCGAATACCACTCGAAGTTTATGCTTCTTGGGGTGGTAGACAGCATGATGTGGAATAAACCACACCTTTCCATCACTCCTGTAAAGCTCTTCGTCTGGGACCTTGACGGCGTATCCCTTGGTTATGACCTGGTTCATGAAGCTGACGTATTCCTCTCGGAACGTCTGGTTTCTCTGAAGCTTCTTTTTCATGTTGAGCGCTCGTTGCTCTGTCATTGCTCTATTGTTAGGCATTTTCACATCTTTGTTCTTCAATGGCAGTCCGATAGAGTAGTGACCGTCAACCAGTTTTGTGGACGTGGTGACTCTGTCCATAAACAGTTGATCTTCCTTTGACATCTCAAGCTGCTCTCCTTGAGCATTCTCGGGAAAATCATATTTGAATTGCTGGGTCCACAATTCTTCAAGTCGAGCCACCGATATCCGATTAATTTGGATCTGTGGGTATCCGTCCTTTGACCAGCTTCCGATGTTTTCACGCAGCGGCCCGTTCACTGTCCATCCCAAGACTGTACGTACTGCATACGGTCCATCTTTCACGCTGCAGATTACCTCTTTTGGCTCTAAAGCCTTTGCGACATCAGTCCCAATAAGAAGATCGATATCTGCCTTGATCAATGGAATTCGTACACCTCGTAAGTGTGGCCACCTATCGACGTCCTCTTGGGTTGGGATATTCTCCTGACTAGCAGGTATGGCCCTTTGTGTAAACACACCAGTGAGCCCGACAAAGTCATCCCCCTCCAGACTGCTGACTTCTAGGTCTGGCAACACCTTGCACGAGACGGTCTTTTGGTCTCCCATAGTAGTAAGTAGGATGTTCACATTTTTTCCTTGCAGGTTAAGGTTGTTGGCTAGCTTGTTAGTGCAAAAGGAGGCATTGCTCCCTGGATCCAGGAACACATAACAGGTCAGCACCTTGTTGCCTTTCTTTGCCTTCACTCTCACCGGAACAATGGCGAGGACGGTTCCTGCACCCCCGGCCCCCATCTGAGAGCAAGTTTCCCCTGCATCCACGAATCCACTGACCACAGTTTGTTCTTCCTGTAAAGACTCCTTTTTTGGTTCCTCCCTTGAAGTGTCTTCTTTTGTTATGTCTTTAGGTTTCTGCTTTATGTGTAACAGTGTAGGGTGTTTAGCTGAACACATCTCACAGCTCTTCTTTTCTTCACAGGCACTGCTCATGTGTCCTCCTATAAGACAGCTGTAGCAGAGTCCTTTACTCTTAAGGAATTCCAATTTTTCTTTGTGCAGCTTTTTTGAAAGTTTCTTGCACTGTTCCATGGTATGCTCTCCCTGACAGAAGATGCAAGGTTTCACGAAAGCCATGTTCATGTTTGGTTTCTTCTCTTTAGCTTTCTTGTTCTCGGCACCAGCAACATCTTTCACTACCCTCTGCTCTTTAGCTTCAGTGGCTAGCGTTATGATGGTTTTCTTGCCAGCTGATTTTTCAGGTTGGCGCTTTGTTTGACCTGAGATTTCACCAAACACAGGGTGTGCTGCCATTTCAGCCTGTTTGGTTACAAATGACACCACGTCTTGAAACTTTGTTCGCCGATCTTTCTTCTGAATGTCAATGGCGACACTCCTGAATTTCTCCCTCAGCCTGTATGGGAGCTTGGAGATGACTGTGTGCATGTTAGCAGCATTCTCCATCTCATCCAAGTACTCTAGATCCGACATTGCATTGTTACAGTTGATCAGAAACAGAGCATATGCTTCAAGTGCCTTAGCGTCGTCCGACTTGATAGTAGGCCAATTTAAAGCCTTGTCCAGGTATGCCATCGAGATCTTATATTTGTCACCAAAGCGCTCCTTTAATAATTTCTTGGCTTGAGGGTAGCCCCGTTCAGGATCCATATGAAGACAGCTGCGCACTAAGTCATTAGGCTGACCACATGTGTGCTGTTCCAAATAATAAAGCCGATCTTTGCTGTTTTCAGTCTTGCTTTCTATGCGATGCTCGAAAGCTCTCATGAATAGATGGTATTCCATTGGATCTCCTTTAAAAACTGGAATATTCGGCGAAGGCAATGTAGATAGCTTTTGTTGCTTTATTAGACTCTCAGTTATCTCATTTTGGCGTTGCATGACAGAAGCCAGGTTGTCTGTGTTTGTAGAATTGCCCTTTGAAGTAACAGGCTCTTGTCGCACAACAGGCGTTGCATCGGCAGCTATTCCACTACTATGGCTATGCTGAGATACATTACTAGCCCCACTGCTCCTATTGCAGCTGACATGTTGTCTCCGAGTAGCCCTCAGTGAATCCACCCTACTGCCTTTAGAGCCGCTTGACACATCTGAGCCTCCATATTTTCTTAACACAGCTAATCTTGCATTCGATGCAGCGAGCTTTGCTTGTAACTCCAACTCTTCCTTTTCAGCTTTGAGCCGTAGCTCTTGCTCTTCCTTTTCAGCTTTGAGCCATAGCTCCTGCTCTTCCTTTTCAGCTTTGAGCCGTAGCTCCTGCTTTTCCAAAGCCCTTTTCTGTTTCAACACAGCTGTCTCGGTTAACAAAGCGGCTTTCTCCATTTCAATTTTTACGCGCTCAGAGCGAACCGATGATGCTACAGAAGCAGAAGAGACAGACTTGGTCTTTTTACTCTTTCTGGATGTAACTGAAATGCTATCTTCAGGATTTACCTCATTGTTCACTCTTTCAGACTCTTCTATGCGATGCGTTGCATCCTGTATCCATGATCTAACCTCTTGCACAAAATTGCATTGCTTATCATATCTTGGCTGAAACCACTTACTTTGATCTGTATTCATATTCTCTATGTATCCAAGTTGACTGTACAGGTCTTTGACATCAGCATTTATCTTACTGAATTCTTCTATCAGCTCTTCATACTCGGTTAACAATTCCTTTGTTATATTTTCCACGTTTGCATCATCATACATCAACTCACGCAATTCATTTTTTTTCTCAGTCAGTTTCTTTAGCTTTGCTCTTCTGGAGTCAATTCTTGTCTGCAGACTATTTTCCAATGACCGTTGTGTTGGTTTACGCTGACGTTTTTCCCTCGGAAGGCTTACCGTCTTTTCTTCTTCATCCGTCATGGTTGCTTTGAACGTCGGTCCGGTTTTTCGTTCCGATTCCACTTGCGACAGTCACGTTGCAGCCACGTCCACTTGTCAATCACCAGCCACGAGTGTAGCGCGCGATCGCGAAAGTTCAGAAGTCCCTCGGTAAATCCCTCGATGAATCTTCTTTCCAGTTTCAGCGAACCTCTCCAGCGTTTTGTAATCTGATGTCAAGCAAGTTTTTCTTACTAATGTAGAGGCTCGTTCGTAGTGAGACCTTGAGAAAAGTGCTATAGCTTACGCTGACGAAGTCTCTGTCCCAAAGTAACTGTTTCCACTCTCAGTGTCCCTGTGCCTTGTAATAAATCCACTTGAAACGTCTTGAAAGTTGAACTTTAATCCTCGTTTAACTATTACAAAGGTTCTAAGATACAGAGAGTCGGTGAGTCAATATCAGAGAGTCAGAGAGTCAGAGTGTCAGAGTGTCAGAGAGTCAGGTAAGAAAAACTGTTCGCTTCCACGGCTTCTCGAGATCTACCCTGAGAAGCGCGAGACCATTCTTATATAGCTGAATGACTTCTAATTCTAATTCTTGAGAAGTGTAAGACAGTTCTAATTCTTGTTCTAATTCTTCACATATGAATTCTTAAGAAGCGTGAGACAGTTCTAATTCTTAACATATGAATTCTGATTCTAATTCTTTTAACCTTGTCACATATTATTCATCATCTTAATCATGACATAAACTACTTATATGAAATTACACACTCAAATGAAATTATATATACCATGTAACATAAATTGTAATTCACATCTATATGAACTCCACCTTGGCCGTTACAATATATATATATATATATATATATATATATATATATATATATATATATATATATATATATATATATAGTGCTCAGTGTAAATGAGTACACCCCCTTTGAAAAGTAACATTTTAAACAATATCTCAATGAACACAAACAATTTCCAAAATGTTGACAAGTTTAATATAACATCTGTTTAACTTATAACGTGAAAGTCAGGTTAATATTATAATTTAGATTACACATTTTTCAGTTTTACTCAAATTAGGGTGGTGGGTGCAAAAATGAGTACACCCCACAACAAAAACTACTACATCTAGTACTTTGTATGGCCTCCATGATTTTTAATGACAGCACCAAGTCTTCTAGGCATGGAATGAACAAGTTGGCGACATTTTGCAACATCAATCTTTTTCCATTCTTCAACAATGACCTCTTTTAGTGACTGGATGCTGGATGGAGAGTGATGCTCAACTTGTCTCTTCAGAATTCCCCAAAGAAAGTAATTTCTTTCCACCACAAAGGTGAAGGCTACAAGATGATCAGCAAAGCTTTACTTATCAGTCAGAATACTATAGCAAAAGTGGTACAAAAATTTAAGAAAGATGGAACTGCAGCCATCTCACAGAGACGTCCAGGTCATCCACGAAGTTAACACCTCGACAGGAGCATCTTCTGATGAGAAGGGTTGAAGAAAATCGGCATGCAAGTTCACTGCAGTTATCTGAAGAAGTAGAAAGCCAAACTGGGGTGACTATTTCCCGTGACACAAAACGGCGTACACTGCAGATAAATGGCATGCATGGATGCCGTCCATGAAACAAGCCTCTCCTATAGCCCAGGCACAAAAAAGCCCGCCTAGAGTTTCCCAGAGCCCATGCTGACAAAGATGAAGACTACTGGGACTCTATACTCTGGAGTGAGGAAACCAAGATGAATGGTTTTGGAACTGATGGCTTCAAAACTGTATGGTGTCGCAAAGGTGAGGAATACAAAGAAAAATGCGTAGTGCCTACAGTGAAACATGGTGGTGGCAGTGTCCTTATGTGGGGCTGCATGAGTGCTGCTGGTGTCGGGGAGCTGCATTTCATTGATGGCATCATGAATTCACAGATGTATTGCTCTATACTGAAAGAGAAGATGCTACCATCACTCTGTGCCCTTGGTCGTCGTGCACTTTTCCAACATGACTAAACACACATCTAAGGCCACTGTTGGATTTCTGAAGAAGAACAGGGTGAAAGTGATTCAGTGGCCAAGTATGTCTCCTGATCTGAACCCAATCGAACACCTATGGGGAATTCTGAAGAGATAAGTTGAGCATCACTCTCCATCCAGCATCTGGTCACTAAAAGAGGTCGTTGTTGAAGAATGGAAAAAGATTGATGTTGCAAAATGTCGCCAACTTGTCCATTCCATGCCTAGAAGACTTGGTGCTGTCATTAAAAATCATGGGGGCCATACAAAGTACTTGATGTAGTGGTTTCTATTTCCTTCACTCCAGACCACCAGGGCGGTGCTGAAAGCACTAGTGGAAGGATCTTTGCATCCGTGCGTTTCGAGAGTCACATACAAAAGTTGTCATCTCGTGACATATGACGTGCCTGCCTATATAAGGCAACATCCCACATCATTTGGCCTCTTCTTCTTTTTTCTCGCGTTGGAATCGCATCTCTTCTATTGTAATTGTGTTAACTGTGGGAATACCTGCGACAATCTACAGTGCAGCTCGTGACTGAAGAGGACTTCAGTGGGACTCGACTCCATGCGAGCTGTTTGGTCGCTAAGGTAACTTGTTTTATGCATCGATAGTCACTGAATCTTGGCTGCCAAGCTTTCAGGGACGGCTATTATATCGGTCTTGTCACAAACTGCTCGGTTGCCGGCAGGTTTGTCAGTGTTGAGCGAGTTAGCGAATTGGTTGCCAATAACGTTAACGTGTACTTACAACTTTACGTGAGCATTGGTTTCTGGTTGCTAGTAAATTGTTGTCTGTAGCGGTAAAGTTGCGCTTGCAAACTCGCTAGCCTTGGTTGCCAGGCTAGCAAGCAGCGCTACACCTTGCTTCTTTTCTAAAAAAAAAAAAATCGCGGGTGAGTAGACACTGAGATGGATTCAGTGAGGTGTTCCACTTGCCCCAACCTCATGGAGGTGCTGGATGTACATGATCGCTGCGCAGAGTGCCTTGGCATGCAACATCTAAGGGAGGCAATGCCTGATCCATGCCCTTCCTGTGCGTTAATGCCGCTTACTGTTAGACAGGCGCGGTTGGCTGGTGTGGAACGTGCATCTAGCAGTTTTCCGCTCTCGGATTCTCAGACACAGCATAAGCATAAGCTTTCACCACCAGTGCATGCAAAACAGTGCAAAAAATCTGTCTTCTGAGTTAGAGCGTAAAGTGGAACTGCTCTCATCTACAGTGGAGCGTCTGCTGCCTCTGCTTGCAAGGCCCCCCCCCCCCACAGCAGGGGCACAGATAGGTACTGTAGAGGAACAGCCTGCACCGCCTGCCTCCTTGTCACCCGTTGGCTCATGTTCTCAGCCACCTGGCCAAGAGGAAGTGATGTCTGTGACTGCCTCAGACACCTTTTTCAGTCAGCCTTCTTCCTCTGCGCAGCCACCAAGCGAAGTCCTGCCAGGTGTTGAGCCCCGTGATTTGGGCAGTGATGTTACCTCTGGGCGATCTGGGGAGTCTGCCTCAGTGGTGGGTTTGGTGGAGGCCACACTGAAGGCTTTGCTTGCACATTTGCAGTTGGACACCCCAGCGCCTCCTACCGGATCTGAGAACATGTTCCTGCGCCGTGTTCAGCGTGCCTCTCTGGTAATTCCACAGTGTCGTGACTTTACTTCTGTGGTGGCCTCTGCCCTGGAGGCTGCTACGAAACCTGCCCGTCCAGACCAGATGTCTCGCATGCTTGCAGCGATGCAGGACCCTGGTGCTGTTGGCTTGGGTAGCATGCCAGTAGTCGAGTCAAGCATTGCTTCGCTCATTGTGTCTCCCAATGAAGCACTTCGGGAGCAGGTGCGTTGCCCTAACGCTGAGTGCCGCCGCACAGACGAGCTACTTTCTCGTGCTTACAACTCTACTGCCTTTCTTGGCAGTGTAGGTGCATTCGGTAATTATTAAGTGATCAATCTCCTTAAATCAGTCTCATTAAATCTGAAGGTTAATAATTAAATTGAATCAGTCTCATTTGAATCATACCATTGAATCATTCTCATTGAATCAGTCTCATATTATCATTAAATCACTCATGGAGTCAGTCTCATTAATTAATACCATTAATTTGTGCTTAAATAATAAATAATTGTTGGGGTTCACCCCAGCCAGAGACCCCGATTCCTTCGTGGGCCACCCTCGGCCGAGGACGAGAATGATCAGGTCGAGAAAAACAGACAAAGAATCAGAGATTCACATGCCAGTTTATTCGCACAGTCACTTAAACCTAACAATTACCAAACAGCTAAATTATGGTATATTCCAAATTATTATGATCACTTACCATATTACATAACTCATGCACCTTTTAGAATTCTTTTGAGATTGAGTGACTTCAAGTATATTATGCACAACAAATAACGACACACAGTTTCAATAATAATGGAATTTATTATAACAAAGATAAAAATGGATAATAACAGATGGAATCATTATATACAAATATGATATGGTGTGTGTGTGTTTGTGTGTGTGTGTGTTATCTGAGGTGTGTGTGTGGGGGGGTGACCATGTGTTTCTAAGTAGAACAAAAGAGTTACCTTGGTAGCTAACTAAGATGTGTTTGTGTGTGTGTCCACGTGATGGAGGCCTAGCTTGGTTGCTAGCTAAGACAAAGGAATGTTATCTAAGTAGAACAAAGGATTAGCTCTGTTGCTAACTAAGGTGTTGTAGCTACATTTGGTAATTATTAAGTGATCAATCTCATTAAATCAGTCTCACTAAATTTGAAGGTTAATAATTAAATTGAATCAGTCTCATTTGAATAGTTTAAATTGAATCATTTAAAGTGAATCATTCAAAGTGAATTATTTAAAGTGAATCATACCATTAATTTTGGTGCTTAATAATAAATTACCAAACAGCTAAATTATGGTATATTCCAAATTATTATGATCACTTACCGTATTACATAACTTATATGCACCTTTCTGAATTCTTTGGGAGATTGTGTGACTTCGAGTATATTATGCACAACAAATAAATACACACAGTTTCAATAATAAATGAATTTATTATAACAAAGATAAAAATGGATAATAGCAAATTGAAATATATACAAACAGTGAGGTGTGTGTGTGTGTGTGTGTGTATGAGAGGCCTTGTGTGGGTGTGGCCTACACAAAAGAATTAGCTTTGGTTGCTAAGACAGAAGAATTAGCTTTGTGTGGCTAGCTAAGGAGGATGTTTGTGTGTGTGTGTGTGTGTGTGTGTGTGTGTGTCCCCACGTGGTGTAGGCCTTGTGGCTTAAGCAAAGGTTAGCCTAGCTTGCTAACGAGACAAAGGAATTAGCTGTGTGGATAGCTAAGGCCCAAGGACCCTACCTCGTGGAGTTAAAACAAAGGGTGTGTATGTGAGTGTGTGTGTGGGGGGGAAGGACCACCACGTGTTAAGGCCTAGTGTTCCCTTGAGACAATACAATTAGCCCTGGAGGCTAATGAAACAAAAGGATTAGCTTTGGATGCTAATGAGACAAAAAAAAATTAACCATAGGCTAATTTCACTAGCTTATAACAGTACTGAATCCACTGAAACCTTGATAAGGTCAAAATGTGTGATAAAGAAATTAAAATGTTAGTCAGGGATAGAGAGGAGCATGCACAGCCTATCTATTAAACAATTGAGAGATTAAACAAACAATTCAACACGCTACGTGTCTACAGTGTGACAAATAAAACATTCCTGAGTTCAAATTCACACTATTTCAATAAAAGCTAATTTCCTAAGACTAGGTTTTTATTATGCCCAAAAAATGCCAAGTCTTACTTCTGTATCCCACTTCTACGCGAGATTATGAGAAGATGTCCCAAGACTTTGGAGTTTTCACCATTGGAGCATGTGAGTCGCTTCTGTAGAAAGCGCAGATAATTTCTTGATCCGGCGTGCGGTCGCTCGTGATGAAAAGAAAGTCTCTGATCAAAGTAATATGCACAGCGCTTCAATCAGGAGGAATTCTGGTCGCTCCCAATTATAAATTAACTGCTTTGAGCTGCAGTCGTACGTACTGAATGAATGAAACCGGTTGTAACTCACTGAGTTTAAAAGCGCGCGATCTTAGGCAAGGCAAGTTTATTTATATAGCACATTTCATACACAGTGGCAGTTCAATGTGCTTTACAGAAGTAAAAACAAAAACAGTATACAATGGAGAAATAAAAATACATAAAATAATTTTATTTTTATTCTAAAACAATTAATTAAAAGAATTAAAAGAATTAAAAGAAAATAATAAGAACTAAACAATAGTAGAAATAAAATAATAAAATAAAGTAGAAATAGGAGGAGGAGAAAAAAAAGGAAACCAGCAGAATAGAATAAAGAATAAAATAGAATAGAGTTAAAATTAAAGTAAATTTAAAACATGCAGAGAAAGTAAAAATTATTAAAAAAAAGACAATATTAATTATTTAACAGAAAGCATCTGAAAACAGCTTGGTCTTTAACCTAGATTTAAAACTGCCAACAGCAGGAGCATTTTTAATGTCCTCTGGCAGTTGGTTCCATAACTGTACTGCATAGTAGCTAAAAGGGGCGGCACGGTGGTGTAGTGGTTAGCGCTGTCGCCTCACAGCAAGAAGGTCCTGGGTTCCAGCCCCGGGGCCGGCGAGGGCCTTTCTGTGTGGAGTTTGCATGTTCTCCCCGTGTCCGCGTGGGTTTCCTCCGGGTGCTCCGGTTTCCCCCACAGTCCAAAGACATGCAGGTTAGGTTAACTGGTGACTCTAAATTGAGCGTAGGTGTGAATATGAGTGTGAATGGTTGTCTGTGTCTATGTGTCAGCCCTGTGATGACCTGGCGACTTGTCCAGGGTGTACCCCGCCTTTCGCCCGTAGTCAGCTGGGATAGGCTCCAGCTTGCCTGCGACCCTGTAGAAGGATAAAGCGGCTAGAGATAATGAGATGAGATGAGATAGTAGCTAAAAGCTGCTTCACCATACTTTGTTTTAACAGTAAATTTTTCTGTTCTGATCTGGTAGATCTGATTGGGTTAGGCCGCTGCAACATATCAGAGAGGTAATTGGGCCCTGTACCTTTTAGAGATTTGTACACCAGCAGCAATACTTTAAAGTCAATTCTGTAGCTTACTGGAAGCCAGTGAAGGGACCTTAGAATTGGAGTAATGTGCTCTGTTCTTTTTGTTCGTGTGAGAACCCTAGCCGCTGCATTTTGAACCAGCTGAAGTCGTTTGATGGTCTTTTTTGGCAGGCCTGTGAAAAGGCCATTGCAGTAATCAACCCTACTAGAGATGAAGGCATGTATTAGTTTTTCCAGATCATTTTTTGACATAAGTCCTCTTAGTTTGGAAATGTTTTTTAGGTGATAAAATGCCGTTTTAGTGATTGCTTTCATGTGACTATCAAAGTTTAGCTCGCTGTCAATGAAATACACCAAGATTTTTAACCATTTCTTTAGTTTTCATCCCTTTTGTGTCAAGAATAGTGGTAATCTTGAGTCTTTCATCTTTTTTCCAAATAGAATTACTTCTGTTTTATCTGTGTTCAGCTGAAGAAAATTTTGTGACATCCAGCTATTGATTTGATCGATACACTGGTAGAGACATTCAAGGGGGGCATAATCATTAGGTGATAGAGTGAAATAAATTTGGGTGTCATCTGCATAGCAGTGATACAAAATTGAATTTTTATTGATAATTTGCCCTAGTGGGAACATATAAAGGTTGAAAAGTAATGGTCCAAGAATCGACCCCTGGGGGACACCACAGGTCAAGGACATTGACGTTGAGGAACAATTTCCCAGGGTAACAGAGAAGCTTCTATCTTTTAAGTATGAATTTAACCAATTTATAACTTTACCAGTCAATCCAACCGAGTGTTCAAGTCGATATAGCAGTATGTTGTGATCAACAGTATCAAAAGCTGCACTGAGGTCCAGTAATACCAGGACCGATGTTTTGCCTGCATCAGTATTAAGACGTATGTCATTTATAACTTTAATCAGCGCTGTTTCAGTGCTATGATTGGCACGAAATCCTGACTGAAAATTATCAAAACGGCTGTTTGCTATCAAGAAGGCAGTTAATTGATTGAAGACAATTTTTTCAAGGATTTTCCCAATGAATGGTAAATTTGATATTGGCCTGTAGTTATTTAATACTGAAGGATCCAGATTATTTTTTTTAAGAAGGGGCTTTACAACGGCTTTTTTTAGGGACACAGGAACAACGCCAGTCTCCAGGGATGTATTTATAATTTGAAGCACATCTGTAATTATAAGATGAAGAACAGACTTAAAGTTGGTGGGCAGAATGTCCAATTCAGATGTTGAGGAACTGAGATTTTGTACAGTTTTTTCAAGAGTCTCATAATCAATTAAACAAAATTCTGACATTGTGTTGAAGTTATCTATCTGTGTCATTAGTGATTGCAGTTTTTCAATTTTTTGCAACTGAGATATATTATGAGGAATATTCTGCCGTATTTTATCAATTTTACCTTTGAAGAAGGATGCAAACTCATTGCATTTATTAACTGAGAGAAGTTCAGGTGCTAATTGTGGTGGGGGATTAGTTAGCTTCTCTACTGTTGAAAATAGCACACGGGCATTGTTCATATTCCTGCTGATGATGTTGGAGAAGAAAGACTGTCTTGCTTTACGAATTTCATAATTATAATTACAAAGCATCTCCTTATGGATTTGATAATGAATGTGAAGTTTAGATTTGCGCCATTTTCTTTCAGTCTTTCTACATTCTCTCTTTAGCAGTTTAACAGCCGGGTACTGCTTCCATGGTGCTTTCTGCTTATCATTGACTCTTTTGATTTTGAATGGAGCAATATCATCCATAATTTGGGTCATATTTAAATTAAAAAATTCCAGTAAATCATCTACAGAGTCTGACATTTTGGTTGATTTCTGCGAGAGAGCTTGCTCAAAGAGAGCACATGTGTTGTCTTTTATGACTCTCCTACCTATAGTCGTTGAGCTATTCTGAATGTGAGGAGACATAGAAACATCAAAGAAAACACAGAAATGATCGGATAAGGCCAGGTCAACAACAGTATTAGAAACAGTAAGACCCTTTGTGATGACGAGGTCAAGAGCATGACCACGAGAGTGGGTCGGCCACTGTACATGTTGTACTAGGTTAAAGTTGTCAATAATTGCAAGTAGTTCTTTGGCATAAATGTTATCAGTATTATCTACATGCAAGTTAAAATCCCCAGATATAATAAGACAATCAAACTCTAAGCAAATGACTGATAACAGTTCACCAAACTCTTCAAGAAAGACTTTGGCTGAATGCCTCGGAGGCCTATAAATAGTTAATATGTTAGGAGAGCATGTAACAAGTGCACATAAGTGTTCAAAGGACATAAAATCACCAAGTGAGGATTGTTTACATTGAAAAGAGACTTTGAATATATTTGCGATCCCTCCACCTTTCCCTTGTCGAGTAACATTCAAAAAATTTAAATTTGGGGGAGCTACTTCAATCCAGCCAGGTTTCAGTTAGAAGCAAAAAATCAAGATTGTGTTCGCAAATAAGATCATTAATTAAAAATGACTTGTTTAAAAGTGATCTAACATTCAGAAGAGCTAGCTTTACAGAAAGTCTAGAATCTGCTTTTGCAGATCTTAGAGTCTACCGTGGCCAGTGGTAAACAAAGAAATCACGCTGAATGGTGGATCTTGTAAGAAAGAGAAGAAAAATACATCTTATCTGGTTTGCCCGGCAGAGCGAGCAGCCTCTTTGTGTCTGCAGACCGCTGGTCCCGTGACGGAAAGAGGCAGAGCGGAAGTTTGTTCCATTATTTATGCTTTCATGGAGGACGTGATGTTGATGATCCCGCCCCAGCGTGACGCAGGTCAATGCGGAAGTGGGCTGATGGGAAATGTAGTTTCTTAAAGAGACAGTGTACTGTACCTACAGTGTGTTTGTGGGTGTGAGGCCTTGTGACTAGCTAAGGCCCAAGGATCCTACCTCGTGGAGTTAAAACAAAAGAGGTGTGTGAGAGTGTGGGGGGAGGACCACCATGTGTTGGAGACAAAAGACTAGCTCTGTATAGCTAACCAAGGTGTGTTTGTGAGTGGCCACGTGGTGAAGACCTAGATTAGCCTTGTGTTGCTAGCTAAGACAAAGGAATGCTAGCTAAGGTGTTTGTGTGTGTCAGGCCTGGTGAGGCCTGGTGACCACGTGTTTGTGTGTGCTTAGATTAACCTCGTGTGGCTAAGCTAAGACAAAGGGAAGCTAGCTCATAACACTACTAAATCCACTGAAATCTTGAGGAGGTCAAGATATGTATAAGAATGGAATTAAGGTGTTAGAAAAGATAGAGAAGCATGCACAGCCTATCTATTAAACAATTGAGAGATTAAAAATATAACAATCATCAATTCAACACGCTGCGTGTCTACAGTGTAACAATTAAAAACGTTCCTGAGTTTAAATTCACACTATTTCAGTAAAAGCTAATTCCTAAGACTAGGTTTGATTATGCCCAAAAATGCCAAGTCTTACTTCCGTATTTCGCTTCTACGCGAGATTATGAGAAGATGTCCTGAGACTTTTGGAGTTTCACCGTTGTGGAGCACGTGAGTCGCTTCTGTGGAAAGCAGAGGATTTCTCGGAGAAGCTTCGTAGCTCGTGATGAAAAGAGAGTCTCTGATTAAACAATGTGCACAGAGAATTAATTAGAAGGATCAGGTCGCTCCTAATTATAAACTGAACTGTTTGGGCTGCAGTCCGTACGTACTGATAATGAATAAAAGAAAAACCGGTTGTAACTCAAGCTGAGTTTAAAATCGTGCGATTCTAGGATTTTTACCGTGGCCAAAGGTAAACAAAGAAATCACGCTGAATCGTGGATCTTGCAAGAAAGAGAAGAAAAGACATCTTATCTGGTTTTCTGGTGCAGGGTATCTCTTTGTGTCTGGATGGCTTGGAATCCAAACGAGAGAGAGAGAGAGGTCCTCCTTGTCTCTGTGTTGAAATCACGGTGCCAAAAGAGGAGGAGCTAGGAGTTTCCGGGTTGCTTATGCTTTCCTGGAGGATATGACGTAGATGATCCCGTCCAGCGTGACGTAGGTCAATGCGGAAGTTGGGAGTTGTAGTTCTTAAGGAGACGGACTGTTGTAGTTCATAGACGGACTGCGTACCTACAGCAGGCAAGGCAAGGCAAGGCAAGTTTATTTATATAGCACATTTCCTACACAGTGGCAGTTCAATGTGCTTTACAGAAGTAAAAGCAGAACAGTAAACAATAGAAAATAAAATTACATAAAATAATTGGGGAAGAAAAATAATAAGAATTAAACAATAGTAGAAATTAAATTAATAAAATGAAATAAAGTTAATCAGCCTCGAGATTAATTATTATTATGGGTTTAACTCATAAAGCGCGGTCTTCCCGTGGCTCTTCCACGAGGATCACCAAAAATCGTCCCGCAGACAAAATCTACGAGGATAAAGCGCGCTCTTTCCGTGGCTCTTCCACGAGGATCACCAAAAATCGTCCCGCAGACACAATCTACGTGGATCACCAAATAAAATCATCCCACAGACAAAATCTATGAGGATCACAGTAACAAAGAATTAAAGTAAAAGTAAAATCATTAAAATCCAAGATTAAAAAGAAATTAAAATAAAGAAAGTAAAATCATTAAAATCAAAATTAAAGGAAATTATGTTAAAGGAAATTAATTACTTAGGTAAAAATTAATCAAGTGAAAGCATCTGAAAACAGCTTTGCCTTGAGCCTGGATTTAAAACTAACAACAGTAGGAGCATTTTTGATATCATCTGGAAGTTGGTTCCAAAGCTTAGCAGCATAGCAACTAAAGGCTGCTTCACCACACTTCGTTTTGACAGCTGGTATTACTAGCAAGTTTTTCTCTTGTGATCTTAGAGACCTAGTTGGTGCATATAATTGAAACATATCCAGTAGGTAGCTAGGTCCCATCCCATTTAATGTTTTAAATAGAAGAAGTAGTGCTTTAAAGTCAATTCTATAGCTCACTGGGAGCCAGTGCAGAGACCTTAGGATTGGAGTGATATGAACTACCCTTTTTGTTCTTGTAAGAACCCTTGCTGCTGCATTTTGGATTAGTTGAAGCTCTTTGATGGTCTTTTTTGGAAGACCTGTGAAAAGGCTATTGCAGTAATCAACCCTACTGGAGATGAAAGCATGAATAAGTTTTTCTAGATCATGTTTTGACATGAGACCCCTGAGTTTAGAAATGTTTTTTAGGTGATAGAATGCAGACTTTTTTTACCACTTTCATATGACTGTTGAAGTTAAGTTCGCTGTCAATAAGGACACCAAGGTTTTTGACAGTATCCTTTGCTTTAAGCCCCTTAGTTTCAAGAATAGTGGCAATCCTAAGCCTTTCCTCCTTTTTGCCAAATATAATTGCTTCAGTTTTATCTGCGTTCAGCTGAAGAAAATTGTGAGACATCCATTTGTTAATTTGGTCAATGCATCTATGAAGAGACTCAAGAGGGGCATAGTCATTAGGTGACATAGCTAAGTAAAACTGAGTGTCATCTACATAGCTATGGAAGTTTATTGAGTTATTCTTAATAATTTGTCCAAGTGGGAGCATATAAAGGTTGAATAGTAATGGTCCCAGGATTGAGCCCTGGGGAACCCCACAGTTCAAGGACACGGGTGATGAACTGTGGCCTCCAATGGCCACATAAAAAAATCTTTGTTGTAGGTAAGATTTTAACCAGTTGATTACTATACCAGTAAATCCAACCCAATGCTCCAGTCGATGTAACAGTATGGAATGATCTACCATGTCAAATGCAGCACTTAAGTCTAAAAGCACCAAGACTGATGTTTTACCAGCATCAGAATTAAGACGTAGGTCATTCATGACTTTAGTAAGAGCTGTTTCAGTGCTATGATTGTCATGAAAACCTGACTGAAACTTATCAAAACATCCGTTTAATGTCAGGAAGGCAGTTAATTGATTAAAAACAATTTTTTCAATTATTTTACCAACGAATAGCAAACTGGATATGGGCCAGGGGCGTCGTGGCTAAGGCGCCATACCATAAATCCAGGGACCTGGGTTCGATTCCGACCCGAGGTCATTTCCCGATCCCTCCCTGTCTCTCTCTCCCGCTCATTTCCTGTCCTGTCTCTACACTGTCCTATCCAATAAAGGTGAAAAAAGCCCAAAAAAAATTGGATATGATGGGCCTGTAGTTGTTGAGTACTGAGCCATCCAGGTTATTCTTTTTCAGTAGGGGTTTTACAACCACTTTTTTCAGAGATGAGGGAAACATGCCAGTTCGTAAGGAGGTGTTGATAATCTGAAGTACCTCGTCTGATATTAGGTGAAGAACAGATTTGAAAAAGACTGTAGGTAAAATGTCCAGTTCAGATGTGGAGGAGCTGAGACTTTGTACTGTTTTTCTCAGAGTCTCAACATCAATTAAACTAAATGTTGACATTGTATTACGACCCCCTCTCTCGTTATCCAATGGTTCCAGATTTTGAAGTGTTTGCACCTGTGTGGCTATATTCATACGTATTTTATCAATCTTTCCTTTGAAAAAAGATGCAAAGTCGTTGCATGTGTTAACTGAGAGAAATTCAGAAGGCATTTGTTTTGATGGGTTTGTTAGCTTTTCAACTGTAGAAAATAGCACACGGGCATTGTTGATATTCCTATTAATAATGTCAGCAAAAAAAGACTGTCTTGCTTTAGAAATTTCTAAGTTGTATTTACATAACATCCCTTTGTAGATTTGATAATGAATCTGGAGTTTAGATTTACGCCATTTTCTTTCAGACTTTCTACATTCCCTCTTTAACATTTTAACTCTTGGATTTAGTTTCCAGGGTGCTTTTCCTTTGTCTATGACTCTTTTGGTTTTAAAAGGAGCAATAGCATCCATAATATGATTCATTCTTGAATTAAAAATTTCCATTAGATCATCTGCACAATCTGAAGATTGACATGGGAGTTCTGAGAGTGCCTGCTCAAAAAGAGCTGCTGTGCCATTGGTAATTACCCTCTTTTTTACAGTCACAGACTTGTTTTGAAAGTGAGGGGAAATGGAAACATCAAAGAAAACACAGAAATGATCAGATATACCCAGGTCCATGACATTAGTAGATACATTAAGACCCTTAGTGATGACAAGGTCGAGGGTGTGGCCATGGGAGTGTGTTGGCCCTTGTACATGTTGTGTTAGGTTGAAGGCATCAATCAGTGTAAGAAATTCATTTGCATACGTGTTATCTGGATTATCAACATAGAAATTAAAATCCCCAGAAATAATAAGATTGTCAAACTCTAAACAAATATTTGACAACAGTTCCCCAAACTCCTCTAGGAACAGTGGTGCAGAAAGTCTTGGTGGTCTGTAAATAGTCAACACTAATATGTTAGAAGAACATTTTAGGATTGCACTTAGGTATTCAAAAGATGTAAAATCACCAAGAGTTGTCTGTTTGTACTGAAAACATGCCTTGTATATATTTGCTATTCCTCCTCCCCGTTTATTGGCTCTTCCAACACTCATGAAATCAAAGATTGGGGGAGTTGCTTCAATAAGAGTAATAGAGCTACTTGATTGTTCAAGCCAAGTTTCAGTAAGAAGCATAAAATCCAGTTTGTGTGTACTGATGAAGTCATTAATTAAAAAAGGCTTATTAAGTGATCTTACATTCTGAAGAGCTAGTTTTACAGTGAATGTGGGGATAATTTCCACAGAAGCGTTCTGTGGTTGTTTTGGAACTGGAAGGAGATTTGACGAGTTTACCCCATTGATAGGATGAATAAGAACACCTCTCCTTCGTGTTAGCACAGGAATAGAAAAGTACGTCGTGGGTCCCAGCTTATTTTCAAAACTACCATCTGGACCCAGATTATATCAGTTCATTCCAACATGAAGGTCTTCACTGCTGCTGGTGAACTGTAGCTGTGCGCATGGTCCTTGAGTCTTATCTGTAATCACAGGGGGAGGTGGTGCCCTCTGTTTCTTGGGTGCTGTGGCAGTTGGATATATCATTAGAGATTTTGGGGTACACAAGGCCTGACCATGAGACAGCTCTGTGTACGGTACTTGATTTGAGTGTCCTCTTGGGCTTGCCAAAGACACTCGGCTTAAAGACAATAGTCTCTCCATTTTCTCAGGAAAACGCAGTCTGAGGGGTGAAGGAGATACAGAGGGGCTTGGGGTTACATCCACTGCTGTTGTTGGTGATTGCCTATTGCCAGTCTCAGGAGGTTGTGGTGATGCTTGTTTATCTGATTGTCTTTCTGATAGTTGTGCCAGCTTACCCGTTAGCTCAGATATCATGTTGCTAGCCTTGGAAAATGACGGGGATGTGTGTGGTGATAGCTCCACCCTCTGATCATTTTCCTGAACTGTATTGGGGGCAGATGAGTCAGCATGATCCTCTGTAGTTGCTGGGGGCTTAGTTGCCTTCGTTGGTGACAAGGAGTTTTGCTTGAATCCATCAGAGTGAGCGTTAGTCCCGCTTCTTTCTGCCTGCAGATTCACTGCTTGAGTTTGAACATCAACAGTGTGTTTCCGTACTGTTTTTGAGCCTTTGTTGATGTCCCTGGGAGGTTCAGTTTGTACCCAAACAGAGTTCGTATCAGTGTTGTTAGCTCCTTTCAGTGCAGCTACAGAGCGCTTATCAGAGAGTGTACCCAAGGTCGGCATGGAATGGTGGACAGAGTGTTGATAATGGTCTGCCAAGACTTTGGCACCAGTCCAGCTGAGTTCTGTGCTATTTGGGCTGAAAAAGGCTTTGCGTTTCCAGAAAAGGTTAAAGTTGTCAATAAAATTAATGCTAGAGGAAAAACATGTCTTTGCAAGCCAGGTGTTGAGACTGAGCAGTCGGGAAAACCCGTAATTGCCGATCACAGATCCTGGTAATGGACCACTGATAAAAAAAGGCATTCCAAGTCCGTTTAGGGCAGAAAAAAGGTCTTTGAAAGATTTCCTCACAGTGAGCTGTTCCCTGAAAGCATCATTTGCTCCAACATGCACAATAATGCGTTTAATTGATTTGTAGTTTGACAGCATTTTTGAAATGTTGTCTGTAGTCTCTGAGATGGAAGCGTAAGGAAAACAGCACACAACCATGGACTCTCCTCCAATATTTTCCACAGTGAAATCACCCACAACAAGGGTTGTAGGATTAACAAGTGTTGGCGGCTGCTTTCTACCTCTACTGCGAGCTTTATTTTTGTTATTCAAATTCTGCCACTTTCTAGGAACTACTGGTTCCATGTCTGTAAGGCACTGAAATCTGTTCTGGAGTGTAATGGGCTGTGTATATCTGTAGTTTTCAGCCCAGTGGTATTCATAGACTGTAGGTTTGACGGCATCAGACCGCAATGGAGTTGAAGTTAATGCCCTTTTGTTTTTGGGTCTAGCACCTTGTCTTTTCCAGCAATCAGTACGCACATTTTGCTTTGTGAAGTCAACCGATTCATCCAAGTTCCCATCATTCAGATGCTGAACATTCCCTGCATTCCCTTTAGCGGTATCGGCTGCTGGACTCCCTTCAATCCTTAATAGACGGGCATTAATCATAGATTCCAGGCTAGAAATTCTTTTTTCAAGCTCAGTCCATTTGTTACTAGAGTTCCTTGGTTTCCCCATTTTGCTATAATCCAGTCTTCTGTGTCAGTTGCTTTGTCTAACTTCTAGGTTATCTTGTTGAATGTAAGTAAAAAGAAAGCAAATAAGAAAAAATAGAGAAATAGTGAAAAAAGCAGAAAAGAGAAGTTCAAGCAAGAGCAAAGCAAAAAGCATCCTACTCGCTTGAGTAGGAGGAGCGAAAAGCCCTCCTACTCAAGCAGGGTGTCTAACTCGCTGGCACACATGCTTGTTATGCTGCACTCGACACTCAACACATCATCGGCAGACCCACTGGTGACTGAGGTACTGGAACTTGCACTGCAGGCTATGGGTGTCATTGCCAACCAGTGTGGCACTACCTTGGGCACCTTGCTGCAAGCCCGTCGACAAGTGTGGCTGGCTCAATCGCCTCTGCCAGAAGTATGCAGGAACAACCTGAGGCACCTCCCACTGGCACCTGGACAGGTCTTTGGGCCAGCAGCACAAGAGGCCCTTGACAGACGTGTGTCTGTTACAGAGTCTCACTCCCGTCATGTGGGCGTAGCACCCACCTTCAGAGCTCCGCCAAACTCTTCTGCCTCATGCTTTAGGCATGTGGCCCCTAGAGCTGCACAAAGGTCTCCCCATCGACCCCAGCAGCAGGCCCCCAATCCCCCATCTCCCTCAGCCAGGCAGGGTGGCACTCAGTCACACGTGAGTTTTCGCCCTTTTCGACAGACGGGTCCTCCCCTCCATCGTCGCCCCCCCATCCCTTCCGAAAAACGTAGACAGGACCACTGACAGGTCAGGGCCAGTGGCAGGAGTTTTTACAGGCAGCCAGCTAGCGCGTTGGCGCTAAATAACAACCAACCAATGGCTACTCACCACCCTTTCAGAAGGGTACCGCCTGCAATTCCGCCACCGGCCACCAATGCATTCGGGTGTGAGGCAGACAGTTATGACCAATCCAAGACAGGCAGAAGCCTTGTCGAGAGAAGTTCAGTTGTTGCTACAAAAAGGAGCCATAGAGATGGTCGACCCCATTGTTCACCCAGGGGGTTTCTTTTCAGTTTATTTTCTCATTCCAAAGAAAGACGACGGGTTCAGGCCGATTTTAGATTTAAGAAGGCTAAACCGTTTCTTGAAGGTGCTTCCTTTTCGAATGCTACGAACAACAGATGTACTGCAAGCGGTTACAAACCAGGACTGGTTTGTGACCGTAGATCTCGAGGACGCCTATTTTCACATACCCATTGCCGTGGACCACAGGCGCTTCCTTCATTTTTCGTTCATGGGAAAGATTTTTCAGTTCAGAGTTCTCCCCTTTGGACTTTCTCTGGCGCCAAGGGTGTTCTCGAAATGTGTCCAAGTAGCACTAGAACCCCTTCAGAAGGAGGGCATAAGAGTGCTCCCTTACTTGGATGACTGGCTTCTTTGTGCGGCATTGCCCGAACAGGCCAGGGAACATGCTCACCGGTTGCTACTACACATTATGGCTCTGGGGTTCAGGGTGAACCAGAGGAAGTGCAAACTGGTCCCAGTCCAGGCAACACATTTCATCGGCCTTGCCCTGGATTCGAACACTATGCTGGCCAGTCCCACACCAGACAGAATAAGTTCAATTCTCACTGGCATGAACCACCTTCGTGTCGGGGGAACTCAGCGTTATGTTTCTCTCCTTCAGCTGTTGGGGAAACTCACAGTGGCCTCAGTAGTCATTCCTCTGGGTCTTCTGTGGCTAAGGGCTTTTCAGAGATGGCTTCTTCAACTGCGTCTGTGTCCAGTGTGAGACAGGCACATGAGGGTGAGAATAACACGCCATTGCATGCTCACTCTAAGACCTTGGTCCCAGGCACACTTTCTCACTCGTGGAGTTCCACTTGATCCCCCACCGGGACGGTGGGAGGTTATCCGGACAGATGCTTCCCTCATGGGTTGGGGTGGAGTCTGGTGTCGGCAAGGTGTGAATGGCACCTGGCCTGCTCCGTGGCGCATGTCCCACATCAACACACTGGAGTTGATGGCGGTGTTTCTGATGTTGAGCCACTTTCAGGAAGTGCTGCGGGGCAAACATGTATTGGTACGTACAGACAATGTGGCAACTGTTTTCTATATCAATCATCAGGGGGGCACAAGGTCTGTAGCTGCGCTTCAGGTGGCTCACAGTCTCCTAATATGGGCTCAGGACAACCTCCTTTCCATAAGGGCATCTTATCTACCTGGATGCCTAAACAGTGTGGCAGATGCTCTGTCACATGGCAAGGTGTCTCAAGGGGATTGGAAACTACATCCAGACATGGTGGAACAGATCTGGAAAACCTATGGGAGATCAACTGTGGACCTGTTTGCGAGCAGTCAGACAACTCATTGTCCGACATGGTTTTCCCTGGGAGAAGAAACGGCAGCATTGGGCCAGGATGCTCTGGCCCACGACTGGCCGAGGGCCATCCTTTATGCCTTTCCCCCTCTACCACTGTTGTGGAGGACTCTCTGCCATGTGCACGATCACGGTCACCATGTGCTATTGATAGCTCCTCATTGGCCATCCAGGCCATAGTTCCAGCTCCTGCTGTCACTACTAGTGAGACCCCCTTGTCAGCTGCCCAGCAGGCCCGACTTGCTGACGCAGATGGAGGGCAGGATTCAACACCCATGTCCCGAACGTCTGAAGCTCTGGGTGTGGCCCTTGGGGCCCTGGGGCTACTACTGGAGTGTTCAGAAGGGACCAGGAACACTGTGGTGAACGCACGTGCAGAATCTACTCGACGCTTGTATGCAGGCAAGTGGAAGGTGTTCTGTGATTGGTGTGCAGAACGCAACATGGACCCCCTAAGCTGCTCTGTTCCACAGATTTTAGATTTCCTGCAGCACCTTTTAGAGCTTGGCAGGGCTGCATCTACACTTAAGGTGTATGTTGCAGCACTTACAGCCCACCGTTCAGAGGTTGGAGGTGTTTCACTTGGGTCTCACCGGCTGGTGGTAGTCTTTTTGAGAGGGGCAGTTCATCTTAATCCTCCTCATTTTGTGCGGAGTCCGTCATGGGATCTGAACACTGTGCTCGAATCCCTTTGCTTGCCTCCTTATGAGCCCCTGGCAGCAGCTGACATTAAGTGGCTATCTGTTAAAACAGCTTTTCTCCTTGCCATCACAACAGCCCGGCGTGTGAGTGAGCTACATGCCCTCTCAGTGAGTACTGTTTGTCTTCGTTGGGGCCCTATGTGTGACAGTGTTTCATTGTGGCCTAACCCAGCTTTCCTCCTGAAAGTCTTATCTCCCCAGTTTAGCAACCAGCCGATTTTGCTGACTGCTATACCGGCGGACAGGACGGACTTGCGTGCTGAGTTGTGCCCTGTCAGGGCTCTGAGATTTTATTTTGATAGGACAGCAGCCTTTCGTACGATAGACCAATTGTTTGTTTGTTTTGGTGGCGCTCCGAGAGGAAGGCCTCTGTCCAAGCAGCGGCTCTCCCGTTGGGTTGTGGAGGCGATCACCCATGCCTATGAATCTATGGGACGTACTGTGCCCTCTCCTGTCCGCTGCCATTCGACGCGTGCTCAGGCAACATCATGGGCAGCTCTCCGGGGTGTACCACTCTCTGACATTTGTGCTGCTGCAACTTGGTCCAATACATGTACATTTGCCCGGTATTACAGGCTAAATGTTGCGTCCATGCCATTGCTGTGTGCAGCTGTTCTTCCAGAAGGTGGTGATGCTCTTCTGAATTCCTCGTGACTGGGTTGGTATTCGTCTTCCACTAGTGCTTTCAGCACCACCCTGGCGGTCTGGAGTGAAGGAAATAGAATGCTGGTTACGAATGTAACTGTGGTTCTATGACTAAGTGGAAGACCGCCAGGGTCTTTGGTCACTCGGATTGCGCGAGAATGATCTTGAGGCCAAATGACGTGGGATGTTGCCTTATATAGGCAGGCATGTCATACGTCACGAGATGACAACTTTTGCATGCGACTCTCGAAACGCGCGGATGCAAAGATCCTTCCACTAGTGCTTTCAGCACCGCCCTGGCGGTCTTCCACTTAGTCATAGAACCACGGTTACATTCGTAACCAGAGTTTTGTGGTGGGGTGTACTCCTTTTTGCACCACCCTAATTTGAGTAAAACTGAAAAATGTGTAATCTAAGTTATATTATTAACCTTACTTTCCCGGTATAAGTTAAATAGATGTTATATTAAACTTTGTCTTGTCAACATTTTGGAAATTGTTTGTGTTCATTGAGATATTGTTTAAAATGTTACTTTTCAAAAGGGGTGGACTCATTTACGCTCAGCAGGCCCGCCGATGGGGGGGGACAAATGGGTATGTTGTCCCGGGCCCAGGAATGGGGAGGGCCCAGAACTGGGCTCTCATGAAGTTGCGATTATTTTATTTCATTTCAAAATGTGTTGATTTGGGGGAGAAATGTGCTATATTTGCATTCAATAAATGATTTCTAGATCTTTTGCCTTTATTGTCTTTGAAAAAGGCGTCAAGAACCCCCTACCACCCCTAATGCAAAAATGGTTTGGTCTGACTCTTTGATTAAGGGGAAAAAAATGACATCGTTCGATCATAGTGCTTCGACAATCAGCTTGTGTGCCATTTGCCAACATGCACAAGTCAGGAGCACAGAAAAGAAAAGAGAAAAAGAGAGGAAGAAACCAAGAGACTCAGGGGCTCACTGCATAAATATTTTAAAAAAGATTCGGATGATGGGGGCGGCACGGTGGTGTAGTGGTTAGCGCTGTCGCCTCACAGCAAGAAGGTCCGGGTTCGAGCCCCGTGGCCGGCGAGGGCCTTTCTGTGCGGAGTTTGCATGTTCTCCCCGTGTCCGCGTGGGTTTCCTCCGGGTGCTCCGGTTTCCCCCACAGTCCAAAGACATGCAGGTTAGGTTAACTGGTGACTCTAAATTGACCGTAGGTGTGAATGTGAGTGTGAATGGTTGTCTGTGTCTATGTGTCAGCCCTGTGATGACCTGGCGACTTGTCCAGGGTGTACCCCGCCTTTCACCCGTAGTCAGCTGGGATAGGCTCCAGCTCGCCTGCGACCCTGTAGAACAGGATAAAGCGGCTAGAGATAATGAGATGAGATGAGATGAGATGAGATTCGGATGATGCAGCAGGTACTAGCAAAGGCAGTGGGGCAGCTGAGCCAGGTAAGACACAGCCAACTTTTTCCAGCCCCGTAAAGTAACCCCAACCAAGGCACGCGCGACATGCAATTCATGTTACAAACGAGGGGAGAGCAAGTCACACTGAACACCATATCAAACGCACAGGGCATTGAATCATTTCATAACCACAACGGCTTAATAACATTGTGTTTCATATATCTGATTGAAGCTAAGAATATTCACATTAGCCTGCAATCATATCCCGCCGTTTCTCGAGCGGTGTGTTCTTCTCTGCGTTTCACACTGGACAGTACGCACGCACAGTATACTATGTTCGCCCCCAGCCCTGCCCGAAATCCCCCGTCCATCGCTGCTCCTTCAAGAGCACCCCAATTGCGTGATTATAGTAGACTATCCACGAGTTTAGGAAGGCATTGCAGGGGCTGTCGCATGCAGACTTGGGGCGTAACGGAATACATTTAATGGCGTTCGGTTAAAGGATACAAAATAACAGTAACCGCTTATTCCGTTACAGTGCGGGGGGGGGGGCATTCAGAGCATTTTGTCCCAGGCCCAGCCAAAGCTGTCAGCGGCCCTGTATATATATGCTGTATTTACTGTATGGACATGGGATCAGAAAACTTTTTTATTTATAATCAGTAGCCACATGTACCCATAGGGTACCTATTTTTTTTTCATGATATCTTCCTTCATATTCATCATAAGTGCTATTGGGCGAGGTTTGTTTTGCCTGACAACACTTGTTTTTAAATGTTTTTGCCAAACTTGAATCCGGTCTTCCAGTTTTTGAGGCTTACCAATGGTGTGTACATCTTGTAGCAAACTCTCTGCATTGACCTTGATGAAGTCTTCTCTTATTTGTTGACTTTTATACCTACCTTCTGGAGGGTGTTCTTTTTCTAGCCAACTGTTATGAAGGGGTTTTTCTTCACCAGGGATAGATTTTTTCTGTCATCCACAACTGCTGTTTTCCAAGGTCTTCTGTTTTTTTTTTTTGTGTGTGTTTCTGAGCTCACCAGTATGGTCTTTCTTTTTAAGAATGTACCAAAGATCCATATGTCATTTTTTTTTCAAACTCTCTGATGGGTTTGTTTTGGTTTTTCATCCTAATGATGGCTTGTTTTACTGGTAGTGACATCTCTTAAGACTTCATGTGGAAAGTTATCAGCAACAGATTCATATACCACAAACTACATATACTTAATTTTGTATTTGTTACTTCTGTGCTCTACCGTACATGCTCATCCTTATGCTCTATGCATTTTCTTATGTCTTTGCTGATTTTGCTCATTGTATTCGGACCAACATACAGTATTTGCTCAACACATTGAGGTGCATTTCCCTTTACCTCACCAGGATGTTTTATCAGTTGCCTGTAAAGCACGCTGATTTCCTGTTCCAGCTCCGTGATTTCAACGTTGATCTCCTCAATCTCAGCTGCTCTGTTCATCTGTGCTGCTCCTCCATGCTGAATGTTTTCTCTGAGCTCATTGTAGAGCTGATCAAAGTGAAAAGAGAAAAAGTGTGCTTGAAACATTGATACCCGTGTTCACTATTGTTTTGTTCTAATGTACAGAAGTATTAATAACTGATCTAATGTTTGAAAAAGAAGGATATTAAAATAAAAATCAAGACACTGCAAAATATGACAGATTTACAAAAGAGAAAAATGACATATCAGTATCAGTAGTTTGTGAGAAAACTAGAAAAGGTTCCAACTAAAACCTTTAAAGAACACTTGAAGAACTTTTCCCCCCATAAATGTTCTCCCAGCCACTACAGAAAAAATGCTCCAGCAATATTCACTTTATAACGCAGGAAATAATCACAAGGGGAAAAAAATCATGAATGATCTTGTTTAGATTATAAATGTAATAATGTTTTTGATTGTCTCTCCTGAAGAACAAGAGATGAATTTATAAATATTTAGGGAGGTCTATCCCTCATAGTAAGGCTGTAATGATGCTTGTTATATTTTGTCATGTAGTTTCAGACATCAGTAACAGTAAGCATTTCCCAGTACCTCTGGAGGATGCATCCTGGTTCGAACATCCAGCAATTGCCCTCGAAGCCTGTTGTTTTCCAGTTCCAGCTCCTCAACTCTCGCTCTGAGCTCCTCAGTTTCATCCTGTTGTGCTCTTGCCACCTGAATATTATGAATGACCATGTTGTGGAGCTCAACAAACCTCTTGCAGATCGTTTCAAGTTCAGGCTCACGACCAGATATGTTGATAATGGGGAAATCACCATTTACAACACGTGTTGTGTTCAGCTGAAAAGACGGGCCAGTTGTAATATTCTCGCGAATGACCCTCCTCCATTCATCCGGAGAAGATGGTCTGAAGAGCAGCACATGGAGGCGTCCTGTACAATATATTCTGAAGAGAACATCTAGATTTTTTGAAAGTTCTTCAACTCTGTACTTTTTTCTTTCATTTGCAGTCATCTGAGAAGGCTCAACACCCTCGTACATATCCCTGACCCGAGGTTCTGACATGTTGCTTCTTTTTTCTTACACTTATTTCCTGAGCAGCTCACTGAGCTTATATACTTCTCATGGAAACATGTTTTGCAAGAGGAGGAAGAAAAGGAAAATGGAATTTACTCAAACAGCAGTAACTAGTGATTGTTTGCATGGATTTGCAAGAAACTTGAAAGCCATATACAGGAGAAGACTGAGGTCATATGCAAATTTTGGGGCACAGGAATGGATCGGGGGTGGGACTAAGGCCAGGCCATCAGTCAGATTTAGCTGAAATTTGGGATCAGTGTGCTACTGTTTAACCCTTGTATGGTGTTCTGGTCTGTGGGACCCGTTTTCATTTTTTATCAAAAGAACAATGATACGATTCATTATTTTTTCAAACTCAGACTCATTGGCCTTGGTTCATTTTCTGTGAAGAACAGAGATCAGAACACATTTTCAATGACCACACACTGTACACCCCCCCGACACATTTATATTACATACAGGATGTTCGGGTCCACTGGACCCGGGGCTAATAAAAGTGTGTACCTTCACTCTGTCCTCCTCCTGTCTGGGCCTGCTGTTAGTGTGTGTGTGTGAGTTTTGTGTTTCTGCCCCTGCTGTTCAAGCACCGACACCTGTCTGCTCTCACATTCCTACACATTTTACCCTCTGTCTTGCAAGAACCAAGACAGAAGTTCCCATAAATTGGGGGCGGGACACAATAAATATAGCTTTTCCTATGTGGCTCCTTATCACAGCTGATCAAGACGGCCAAAAAAGTCTCTGCTCAGATGGACTTGCAAATGATTTTGGAAGAGAGAGAAGCTTTTGATGGTGATGATGTAGAGGAAGACGTTTCAGAACGTGAGGATCACATTTCTGAAAATTCAGAGTCTGACAGCGACTTTGAAGAAGAGGATGAGACGGAGCATCAGCCAGTCCCAAAACGAAGACGAGCATGGGGATGATGTGTTGTATAGACTGACAATGGTTACTGTATGTGTTCAGCTTGTGTTGTGTAAACTGAACTGAATGGGTTAAAATTCTAATGAAATTCAAAGAAACAAAAATCAGTTGTTATGAAAAACCTTGCTTCATTTGTAAATGTGAAGATAAACATCTTTTTTTCCACTCATATCTTGACTGTAATTGATTTTCTTTTTGTAAAATTACATTTTATTAACCTTCATCCTACCAAGTGGGGTCCATCTGGACCCCGCACCTATATATTTGTTTGCCGTTTTAAAACATACTGCCTCACCGTTTTATGAATTTGTCGGAATTTATGTCTTAATTAAAACACTAAAGCACCAGAAGATCAGCTTTTTGCATTGTGAAGGTATAATTAATTTGTTACTGGGGTCCAACCGGACCCCAGAGTAAAATTTATCTGTCTTTCATTTATAATTGAATAGCGCACTGAAAGTTAACTTCTTTTTGGTTGTTTCAGATTTGTAATGGCTTACAGACAAAGACAAGCTAGATACACAGCAGCAGTGGCCTTAAGGCAGATTCTGAACACAAACAATGACTCTGAGGACAGTGAATTTAGTGACTTATCGGGATCCGAGGCAGATCACATCTCTGAAGCCTCAGATCTAAGTGACACTGAAGTAGTAGTTCAGCAGCAAGTACATGCAGATGAAAACAGACCCACTGATCAAAATCCAGAAGAAATAGGGAACCATGGTGCTGCAGCTGCTCCAAACAGAGGCCCTGGAAGAGGCCGAAGGCGTGGTAGAGGCCGCGGTAGAGGCTGTGGCCATGGCCATGGTAGAGGGCAAGGACGAGGTAGGGGACAAGCCCAGCCACAAGGGGATGCTGAAGGAGAACATCCAGGTGATGAACCTGCTCAAGTTGCTCATCCATTGGATCAAGACCAACAGAATAACCAGCAAGGTGTACTACAAGGAAGAAATGGGACTGTATGGCAACAGTCACCTCCTCCAGGTGGACGTCGACAGGCTCAAGACATCATTAGGAACCGACCTGGTGTCACTAATGAAGCTGAATGTGCAAGTATTGAAGAGGCCTTTCTTTTGTATATGACACCTGAGATGATTGATATTGTAGTTCATGAGACAAACAGGTATGCCAGAAGATGGATTCAAGAATGGAATGAAGCACACCAAGAGAATCAAAGAGGAGAATGGAAGCTCCTCGATGATATTGAGATGAAAGCCTTCCTGGGTCTTTGCATACTAGCAGGGGTTCAAAAATCCAGCAAAGAACCAGTGGCAGCTTTATGGTCGGAAACTGAAGGAAGACCACTGTTCATAGCTACCATGTCCAGGGGAAGGTTTACTGACATTTTGAAATTCCTCAGGTTTGATCACAAAGCCACACGTGAAACCAGAGAAGCTACTGACAAACTTATAATACCTCAGAGAAGATGGGAAGTACAGTAACATGTTCCATAATCAAACTACCAATGATTGCTGTATTCAGTTTTGCCTTAATATAAAACTTACAAGGCATTCCTTCTTGGGGTCTGTGTGGACCCCACTGCTGCAATAAGCACAGGCTGCAAAACAAAAGCCCTAAATTATTTTACAATTACTTTTTTGTTTTAAATTCTGTAAGAAAAGACCTAAGTTGTAATCCAGAATGTTTTACAGCTGCATGAGCTGCAGAAATCATGCATATAATGCCAATTTTTTTTTTGTGGCGCTATAATTTGCTACGTGTATGCTAGTTATTGCAATGTTATTGCATTTATAATACCGGTACATCATTGATATTCAGCAGTAGTGGATTTTGTTCTTCAATAAAGTTATGTCTGTTTGCTGCATTGAATTGGTTCTTAGTGCATTGATTTCAAGGTATTCCCTCCTGGGGTCCATACGGACCCCGCCTGGTAGTTTGTGTATGTAAAATTGGCTGGTAGGATGAAGGTTAAAAAACAAACAAACGGGCGGCACAGTGGTGTAGTGGTTAGTGTTGTCGCCTCACAGCAAGAAGGTCCGGGTTCGAGCCCCGTGGCCGGCGAGGGCCTTTCTGTGCGGAGTTTGCATGTTCTCCCCGTGTCCGTGTGGGTTTCCTCCAGGTGCTCCGGTTTCCCCCACAGTCCAAAGACATGCAGGTTAGGTTAACTGGTGACTCTAAATTGACCGTAGGTGTGAATATGAATGGTTGTCTGTGTCTATGTGTCAGCCCTGTGATGACCTGGTGACTTGTCCAGGGTGTACCCCGCCTTTCACCCGTAGTCAGCTGGGATAGGCTGCAGCTTGCCTGCGACCCTGTAGAACAGGATAAAGCAGCTAGAGATAATGAGATGAGATGAGAAATGTAATCTAACAAAGGTAAAGGGCAAATATTAACCATATATGCTGTTTATGTTGCTTGTAATTGGGGTGAAGTAAACATCTGTTAAGTATTTAATGTAAAATTGTTTGATTGTGTTGAATTTAAAGCAGCAAAATGCAGCGGGTCCACCAGACCCACCAACACTGGCTGAGTCACAAAAATACGAACACCACACAAGTTAAAAGGACTGTTGATGGTGACCTCATTATTTCATCACCGTAAACTAATCAGCTTTCAGCAGGCTTTCGATAGAGTTTACACTGGGCTATCTTCAAAAACCTTACATGGTCTGTTCCTGTCGTGACCCAGTATAAACTGATGCAATATTGCTCACACCGGCTACTGTAAGCACTATTTGTGTTTGTGCATATAGAAACAAGCATATCTCTTGCAAACTTCGGTGTATAGTAAAATTTCTTTTTTGTATGATTATGTTGTCAAAACTCTCCAAAATTTCTTTGACAATTTAGCTCCACCCACTCAAATTTGTTATAATTTGCAGAATATGTGAAACAATTTTATGAACTACTCCATGGATGCTTGGCCAATTTCCACAATATTGAAATGAAACTATGATGAAACTGTTAGGGGTGGTGAGATTAGGATCCAGAAGCAGAACACACAGACAGTAATCCAATAAATAATGAGATTTAATCCAGGGAAAGGGCGTGGCAAAAAGGTAAACAAACAAATGGCAAAAATAGTCCAGGTAAAAAGAAACAAAAAATTTGACAAAAACACAAGACAGACAAGGACAAAAACGCTAGAGCAAAAAAAAAAAAACATAAACAAGAAAAAACCCTGAGTACAAAAACCATGAACTAGAAAAACCCAAAGGACTGGAGACCAGGGGTTTAAGCTGTGATATGTGAAAGGTGGGGTGAACACGTCGCATGGTGAGTGGTAAAGCCAGTCTGATGGAACATGGATTGATGACCTTGCTGATGAGGAAAGGTCCTAGGTACCTGGGAGCCAGCTTGCGGGAGACAGTTCTGAGTGGCAGGTGGCATGTGGAGAGCATGTCTTGTTGCCCCACCCGGTAGGTGGGCACCTTAGAGCGGCATTTGTCGGCCTGCCTCTTGGATGCTAGGGCGGAGCAAATGAGTCTTCTCCGGGCCATTGCCCATGTCCTCCTGCAGCGGCATATGAAGATCTGGGCTAAGGGTATGGCAACCTCCTCCTCCTGGCTGGGGAACAGTGGTGGTTGGTACCCTAGTGAGCACTGAAATGGAGAGAGACCTGTGGCAGAGGAAGGGAAAGTGTTATGTGCGTATTCGATCCAAGGTAGGTACTTGCTCCAAGAACTGGCATCCCTGGATGCCATGCACCTGAGTGCAACCTCCAAAGCCTGGTTATCCCATTCTGCCTGGCCATTGGTCTGTGGGTCGAAGCCTGAGGAGAGACTACAGGTGGCCCCGATGAGTTTGCTGAAGGCTCTCCAGAACTGTGCAATGAACTGAGGACCCCGGTCAGAAACAATGCCAGTAGGCAGACCATGTAGGTGGAAAACGTGGTGGATGAGTAGCTCTGCGGTCTCTTTTGCTGAGGGGAGCTTGGGCAGAGGAACGAAATGGACGGTCTTGGAAAAATGGTCAATTACAGTGAGGATGCATGTATTGCCACCTGAGTTGGGGAGTCCTGTGATGAAGTCCAGGGCGATGTGAGACCAGGGTCAATGAGGAATCGGGAGGGGTCTTAGCAAGCCGGCAGGGGGTTGATTGGCTGTCTTGTTCCGGGCACATGTGTCACAGGCTGCCACGAACTCCTGGACGTCTTCCTTGATGGATGGCCACCAGAAGCGCTGTTGGATTAGCACCAGGGTTTGAGCAGCTCCCCTCTTATGTGGCTCCTCCATCATGGACGTTTTCATTGATTTCATTGAGGAGCTGAAGAAAATCATGATAGAAATCTACAAGGTCCTCCTTGTGTGGAGATATTTTTGCACATCTCATGGACAGCTGAAAAGACAGATTCAGTGGAATCCAGTTATCAGTCCACCTCAGTCACTCCACAGCATTAGTTAGCCTAAAGAGCAGCAGATTGAATCTTTGCTGTTATTCCGAACAGGCCATATGAATTTCTTGATGATTTTGTCCGTGCATTTTTTTTTTTTTGTTGATTAGACATTTGGTATTGTGATTTATTTTTTAAAAATTTGCAGTTAATATATTTGTAATAATATATACACAGTCCCCCAAAAGTATTGGAACAGCAAGGCCAACTCTTTTGTTTTTGCCATACACTGAGGACATTTGGGTTTGAGATCAAAAGCTGCTTATGAGATGATACTGTAAATCTCAACTTTTCAACTTTTCAATTTCCAGATATTTACCTCTAAATGTGTTAAACACCATAAAACATGGTGTCTTTGATTTAGTCTAGGACCTGGCTTAGACATGTATGCACATAATTTAGGAGAGGATAACTCAACTGTTAAAGGCTAATTTGAACCCAAGGAATAACTTGGGATGTGTGCCAAAATTGCTATCTGGGGCAAACAGCCAGGAAATTACCAATCCAAGATGGCCACCGGTATTACAGTATTATTATTATTGTGTTACTCTTCATGTTCCTGACCCTGGTTTATGTGACACAAACAGTAATAATGTGATGCTAAAAGTTGTATTGTTGGCTGTTAAACATTTAGGCTCTTAAGATATTGCTGCCTACTAAAGTAATAAGTTTTGTTTTGTATTCTTCACTTTAAGTTAACATTCCATTGATCATAATAGTATGATTGAAAACACAATTTCTTTATATTAATCAAAAGCTTGTTTTCTTATACTCTCCTAAATTATGTGCATAGGTCTCCCAATTCCATGATTTCATGTTTGAGGTAGGGTTATTCTGTTTTTCTCATGTTTTCTGTGAAACTGCAATTTTGGCCAATTTTTGGTGTTGTTTTTTTTTTTACTGTGCCCTTGACCATAGCTTGTTCCCTTTTCCTTCAACCCTGAAAATGATGTCACTAATGGATTCCCCATACACAAAAACCCATAAAATGAGGTATTGCACATACTTATGTGGTAAGTGGTTGAAAAATTGATATTTTCAATATGTCTACTGGCAGCCATCTTGGATTGGTAATTTTCGGCCTGTTCGCCCCAGATAGCGATTTTGGCACACATCCTAAGTTGCTCCTTGTGTTCAAATTAGGCCAGTGCTTTTCAAAGTGTGGGGTGCACCTCCCCTAAGGGGCGCCAGAGTTCTTCAGGGGGGGCGCAACGTGAGGAAAAATAAACCAGAATAAGTTACTATTGCGGACATTTAGCGAACTTCAGCTAGCCTTTGCCAGAGACAAAATGGATCAATTTTTAGTACCTAAAGCTACAGTGAGTGAGGAGACAGAGTCTGGGCCAAGCAAAAAAAGAAGGAAGTATGACCACGATTATTTAAAGTTTGGATTTTCATGGACTGGATCTGAAGATGCTCCACTGCCACAGTGTGTTGTCTGCCAAAAGGTGCTAGCTAACGATGCTATGAGATGTTTAAAATGTGTAAAACAAGATGTTTAAAAAAAAAAGCACAGATGTTTAAAATGTGTAAAAAAGAGGTTTTAAAAAAGCACAGATGTTTAAAATGTGTAAAAAAGATGTTTTAAAAAGCACAGATGTTTAAAACGTGTACAAAAGAGGTTTTAAAAAAGCACAGATGTTTAAAATGTGTAAAACAAAATGTTTTAAAAAAAAGCACAGATGTTTAAAATGTGTAAAAAAAGATGTTTTAAAAAGCACAGATGTTTAAAATGTGTAAAAAAAAGATGTTTTAAAAAGCACAGATGTTTAAAATGTGTAAAAAAAAGATGTTTTAAAAAGCACGGATGTTTAAAGTGTGTAAAAAAAGGTTTTAAAAAGCACGGATGTTTAAAATGTGTAAAAAAAGGTTTTAAAAAGCACGGATGTTTAAAATGTGTAAAAAAAAGATGTTTTAAAAAGCACGGATGTTTAAAGTGTGTAAAAAAGGTTTTAAAAAGCACGGATGTTTAAAATGTGTAAAAAATGTTTTAAAAAGCACAGATGTTTAAAATGTGTAAAAAAAAGAGGTTTTAAAAAGCACGGATGTTTAAAATGTGTAAAACAAGAGGTTTTAAAAAGCACAGATGTTTAAAATGTGTAAAAAATATTTAAAAAAAAGCACAGATGTTTAAAATGTGTACAAAAGAGGTTTTAAAAAGCACAGATGTTTAAAATGTGTACAAAAGAGGTTTTAAAAAGCACAGATGTTTAAAATGTGTAAAAAATATTTTAAAAAAGCACAGATGTTTAAAATGTGTACAAAAGAGGTTTTAAAAAGCACAGATGTTTAAAATGTGTAAAACAAGATTTTTTAAAAAAGCACAGATGTTTAAAATGTGTAAAAAATGTTTTAAAAAAGCACAGATGTTTAAAATGTGTAAAAAATGTTTTAATAAAGCACAGATGTTTAAAATGTGTAAAAAAGATGTTTTAAAAAGCGCAGATGTTTAAAATGTGTACAAAAGAGGTTTTAAAAAGCACAGATGTTTAAAATGTGTAAAAAAAGAGAGGTTTTAAAAAAGCACGGATGTTTAAAATGTGTAAAACAAGATGTTTTAAAAAAAGCAGATATTTAAAATGTGTAAAAAAAGAGGTTTTAAAAAAAGCACAGATGTTTAAAATGTGTAAAAAAAGAGGTTTTAAAAAAGCACAGATGTTTAAAATGTGTAAAACAAGATGTTTTAAAAAAGCACAGATGTTTAAGATGTGTAAAAGAAAAAAATAATGTGTACAACAACCATTTTTTTTTAAATACGAATGGAACATTAAGTATAGCAACAACAAAAAATTGTAAGGGGGGGGGGCGCTGTTGTTTATTTGCTCTCGGGGGGGGGCTGACTCTCCCACACTTTGAAAACCCCTGAATTAGCCTATAACAGTTGAGTTATCCTCTCCTAAATTATGTGCATACATATCTAACCCAGGTCTTCTACTAATTTGAACCCCTCATTTTTCAGGTGATCAAAAATGCTGGATCATGTGACTGATGGATATTTCTTGTTGTCCAGCTGTGCCCTGCTTGATTAATTTTTTAAGCAATTTAATATCTCTCAATGTTTACTCTTGGTTTGAGCTTGTAGCTATCTGTTCCAATACTTTTGGTCATCTAAAATCTGTGTGGTCTGCCACCAAAGGTGCCATATTCTAAGTTTAAAAACAACAACAACAACAACAACAACAACAACAACAACAACAACACATCTTAATATAACTATCCAGAAATTAAAGCTGAAGTAAGTTCTGATATATTGTCTCTTATTCATCTTTTGATTTCAAACTTCACTGTATAGCAAGAACAAAAGAATTGACCTTGCTGTTCCAATACTTTTGGAGGAGACTGTATGTTTAACTTTATCCACTTCCGTTGCATTGATGAAAACAGATCAGCGAATCACTGTCCTCTGGTTTGGAGTTCAGCCTGTAATAATAAAAGTAAAAAAAAAGAAAAATTCATTACATTGTATATAAATAGTCAGGCCATAATTATTTGGACATTGACAAAGTGTTAATTGAGCTCTCTGCCATGGTATATTGGACATGAAATAAAATGACAACGCTGAGCTCAAAGTGTAGCTTTTATTTTAGGGCATTTCCATCCAATCAGGTGAGCAGTGTAGACATTACAACATGTTTTATATGTGGTGTCTCCAGTCCCCCAAACCCCCCTCCACCACCATAAAATGGGTTTCTTCCCTGGTGAAGCTCTGCCATGCCTTATTACAGCTCTCTTCACTTCCTGCTTGTTCTCAAGTCACTTTGTCTTTGATTTGTTCCATCATCAATAAATACAATGGAACCAGTTCCATTGGCAGCCATAGACGCCCAAACCATAAGATGAGATGGTGTGCTTCAGATAATAAGCAGTTGCTTCCCTTCCCCATGCTCTTATCTTCCCTTCATTCTGATCTTTGGATGTTGTGGTCTTTTTACCTCGCCCGGGACGGAGTCCACCAGGGGGCGAGGTATTGTTTTTGGTTGAGTTTCTTTGTTTTTTTGTTGACGATATGACGGGAAAATGGCTGGATCAATCTTCATGAAACTTTCAGGATAGATGGGCATTGGTCTCAAATAGAACCTCCAACATTTGGAGGGTCATCCAGCCAAGGTCACCAAAAAGGTCAAAATCGTTTTTGTTTTGGCTACTGCCTCATATCGTCATGCTGTAAGAATGTAAGTGTAACATTTGCACACTGCGCACTGTGCATATATGTGTTCCAATTAAAATGGACGAGACTAAAGAAATCGCTTTCAGACATGTTTATGCTTATTACAGAAGGAAAGTGCGTTCCACTGAGCTCTAGCACTGGGCCATTTCCAGGAAATAAGAGTTTGGGTAAGTTTATAAGTTTTTGCCAAACTTGAATCCGGTCTTCCAGTTTTTGAGGCTTACCAATGGTGTGTACATCTTGTAGTAAACTCTCTGCATTGACCTTGATGAAGTCTTCTCTTATTTGTTGACTTTTATACCTACCTTCTGGAGGGTGTTCTTTTTCTAGCCAACTGTTATGAAGGGGTTTTTCTTCACCAGGGATAGATTTTTTCTGTCACAAGTGCTGTTTTCCAAGGTCTTCTGTTTTTTTTTTTTTTGGTGTTTCTGAGCTCACCAGTATGGTCTTTCTTTTTAAGAATGTACCAAAGATCCATATGTCATTTTTTTTTCAAACTCTCTGATGGGTTTGTTTTGGTTTTTCATCCTAATGATGGCTTGTTTTACTGGTAGTGACATCTCTTAAGACTCCATGTGGAAAGTTATCAGCAACAGATTCATATACCACAAACTACGTATACTTAATTTTGTATTTGTTACTTCTGTGCTCTACCGTACATGCTCATCCTTATGCTTTATGCATTTTCTTATGTCTTTGCTGATTTTGCTCATTGTATTTGGACCAACATACAGTATTTGCTCAACACATTGAGGTACATTTCCCTTTACCTCACCAGGATGTGTTTCGCATACATACCAGTCGCCTCTCAAGCACGCTGAGTTCCTGTTCCAGCTCCCTGATTCTCACGTTGATCTCCTCAATCTCAGCTGCTCTGTGCATCTGTGCTGCTCCTCCATGTTGAATGTTTTCTCTGAGCTCATTGTAGAGCTGATCAAAGTGAAAAGAGAAAAAGTGTGCTTGAAACATTGATACCCGTGTTCACTATTGTTTTGTTCTAATGTACAGAAGTATTAATAACTGATCTAATGTTTGAAAAAAAGGATATTAAATTAAAAATCAAGACACTGCAAAATATGACAGATTTAAAAAAGAGAAACATGACATATCAGTCTCAGTAGTTTGTGAGAAAACTAGAAATGCTTCCAACTAAAACCTGTAAAGAACACTTGAAGAACTTTTTCCCCCCATAAATGTTCTCCCAGCCACTACAGAAAAAAATGCTCCAGCAATATTAACTTTATAACGCAGGAAATAATCACAAGGGGGAAAAATTCATGAATGATCTTGTTTAGATTATAAATGTAATAATGTTTTTGATTGTCCCTCCTGAAGAACAAGAGATGAATTTATAAATATTTAGGGAGGTCTATCCCTCATGGTAAGGCTGTAATGATGCTTGTTATATTTTCTCATGTAGTTTCAGACATCAGTAACAGTAAGTATTTCCCAGTACCTCAGGAGGACACGTCCTGGTTTGAATATCCAGCAATTGCCCTCGAAGCCTGTTGTTTTCCAGTCGCAGCTCCTCAACTCTCGCTCTGAGCTCCTCAGTTTCATCCTGTTGTTCTTTTGCTACCTGAATGTTATGAATGACCTTGTTGCAGAGCTCAACAAACCTGTTGCAGAGCCATTCAAGTTCAGACTCTTGACCAGACATGTTGAAAATGGGTAAATCACCTTTTACTTTACATCTTTCAGTCAGTTGCAAAGACAAATGAGATGGAATGATTTTCTGAATCTCCTTCTTCCACTCCTGATTGTTAGTCGGCCTAAAAAGCAGCACATGGAGTTTTTCTTGTCGATATATTCTGAATAGAACATCTGGATTTTTGTGAAGAGTTTCATCTCTGTGCTTTTTTTTCTCTCGTTCAGTCATGCCAGCTGGATTAACTCCCTCATACATGTTCCTGACCCGGTTCGTGTCCCTCACTTGGCTCACTTGGCTCTCTGTCATGTTTCTTCTTTCTCTTGTGTTCTGAGTAGCCCACTGAGCTTATATACTTTTAATGAAAACATATTGTGCAAGAGGAGGGAGGAGACGGAAAATAAACCTTTATGGATCATCAAGGTCACATGATCTTAAACTTTATTCTTACAGGAGACAGGGCTGGTTATGTTATGGCATGTGAAAGCATGAACAATATTCCCATGAGGGAAACCACATATTAAAAAAAAGTGATATTCACGTGAAGTTAAAAACCACAGGTGAGTCATGAAGTGATTCATCTGTTGTTGAGTTGGTTTTGATTTGTGTGATATTCGGTAACCCCATCTTCCTTATGAGTTTCGACAGAGTACTGTAGTTAAAACAATAAAAGTATCAGGTACAAAATAAAGAGTGCTTCAAACTACGATCACAATTTTACACTCAAATCTCAGAATATATTGTTTAATTTGACAGAAATTAAAGAAGAACAAACAGTGGATAAGTGTGTGTGTGTGTGTGTGTGTGTGGGAGAGAGAGAGAGAGAGAGAGAGAGCACATTTCAGACAAAAAATAAACATCATGAAGGCTGTTGGTTTTTGCTGAAAAAAAGAAGCAAGTGCAATAGTCAGAGTCTCCAGAAGAACTGTGGCCTGTTCTCCAAGATGTAATAAACAAACAAATAAATAAACTCTCCAGCTAATTTCCTTATGAATCTACACAAATGGTACCTGAAATTACCATTTTAACCAAAGATTTTTACCAAATCTTGAGATAAGAATCAAAGTCAGGTTCGTGCTAAGGGTCGGTTGATCAGCAAAGGGGACATCAGAGAATACACCACAGTCTCAGAGTCCAGTAAGTAACATAGCGGGGGTCAGAATAACTGGAATCAGACCAAAACAACAAACAGCTTGGTATGATCAGGTGTGCAGACACAGAACAATACTTTGCAAAGTGCACGAGTGTTTGGCGTGATTAAGTAGGGAGCTTAGATGCGGAACTGTGCTCTCAATCAACACTCAGGAGAGGGAGGGTGCTGTGGTGCTTGGGAGTTGTAGTCCATGGTGGCCACATTTGAAGGCTGCCATGAACTCGCACAGTGAGGGGCTCATTCCGGGAGCGCTATCCTTCCTAGGGCACCCACGCTTTCTCGGTGCTGGCTTCTCAGGGTACTGACTGTGAAACTCTTGTGTCAGTAAGGGGTCCAGAATGTCCCTGTGCTCCTCTGGACCGTACCCTCCCCAATCCACCAAATATTCCAGGTTCCCCGTCTGTGTCGGGAGTTGAGTATCTTGTGTGCCTGGTACACCGGTCCTCCTTCTATTGGTGCTGGATGTTCACTGGCTGGCGAGTTCTTGGCTAGCGGCCGTGGGATGGCAGGTTTGCGACAGGATATGTGGAGCATTGGTGATAAGTGGCAGTGTTGAGGTAGCTCCAGTTTTTATGAGACTTGACTTGGTGAAGGACCTTGAAGTGGCCGATGCACCTGGCACTGAGCTTCCTGCAAAGGTTGGGGTTATATAGGTCCCTAGTAGACACCCAAACTCTGTCCCCTGGTGTGTATACGGGGGTTTCTCCTCTGTGGCTATCAGCATACTGCTTGTATCTGCTGGTCACTTGTTCAAGACATTGGTGAATGCCCTCCCATACCTGTTTGCTCTTCTTGAATCAGGCATTGACAGAAATGATGCGAGTGGGTGAGTCAAGGGATCCCAAGGAAACAATGGAGGTTGATATCCTTGGATGCATTGAAATGGCATGAATTGAGTGACTGAGTGTCTGAGGGCATTTTGTGCATACACTGCCCATGGGAGAAACTGGGACCAGTCCTTGGTGTTTTCAAGGCACAATACTCTCAGGAAGCATCCAATTTCCTGGTCGGCACATTCCACTTGGCCATTCGACTGAGGGTGGCGTCCCGAGGTCAGACTCACTGAGATTCCGAGCTTATTCATAAAACTGGCCGACAAGAATTGGGGTCCCCGATCACTCACTATGTCTTCTGGGATCTCAAAGTACCGAAGACCTAGTTGAATATGAGCTCTGCTGTTTTGAGTGCTGTGGGTAGACTGGGCATGGGAATAAGTCTTAGTGCCTTGGAGAATCGGTCTACTACCACCATGATTACTGTACTGCCTTGCGATTTGGGTAAGTCTGTGATGAAGTTGATTGCCAGGTGGGACCATGGTCTCTAGGGTGTGGGTAATGGCATGAGTTTACCCCCGGACAGAGCTCAAGGTACTTTAGCTTGTGCACAGATAGATCAGTAAGATATGAACTGGTTGATGTCAGTTCTCATGTTCTCCCACCAGTACTTGGTCCTGATGAGTTGGCACGTATGTCTGCTATTCAGGTGTCCCGTGGCCAGAGATGAGTGAGCCCAGGTGAACAGGCAACCTCTTTACTGAAGTGGGATGAACACAAACCACAGGGGACAGTTCTCAGATGGGTTGCAGGGTTGGTTCAGGGCCAGTTCCTTATCAATGTCCCAGGAGAGAGCATTCACAAAGCACTTGGGCAGCAGGATGAGTGTGGACCTAGGGCGGGTTGTGGTGGAGGCATTCAATTGGGACAGAGCATCAGCATTAGTGTTCCGAGAACCAGGACGCTATCTCATCTCATCTCATTATCTCTAGCCACTTTATCCTGTTCTACAGGGTCGCAGGCAAGCTGGAGCCTATCCCAGCTGACTACAGGCGAATGGTGGGGTACACCCTGGACAAGTCGCCAGGTCATCACAGGGCTGACACATAGACACAGACAACCATTCACACTCACATTCACGCCTACGGTCAATTTAGAGTCACCAGTTAACCTAACCTGCATGTCTTTGGACTGTGGGGGAAACCGGAGCACCCGGAGGAAACCCACGCGGACACGGGGCGAACATGCAAACTCCACACAGAAAGGCCCTCGCCGGCCACGGGGCTCGAACCTGGACCTTCTTGCTGTGAGGCGACAGCGCTAACCACTACACCACCGTGCCGCCCCCAGGATGCAATGTGATGGTGAAATTGAACCTTGTGAAGAACAGAGCCCATCGTACCTGTTGTGGATTCAAACATTTTCAAGGACTTGAGATATTCCAGGTTCTTATGTTCAGTGAGTCTGATGAACGGATGTGAGGCTTTCTCTAGCCAATAAACATTATTATTTTGACAAATCTTACCTGATGCATCTTTTATGCCAACATTCATACAAATGCACTGTGAACACCACTTTAAGACCTTTAACAATCTTTCCTTTGACATTCTCAGAGCATTTATAAAACTCGAGCTGTCCATGGACTCTATGACCTCGAGATGGATGGCTCTAATGCTTAGACAGGTAACTAAAACTGCCCATCTTTTGCTTTCTGCATGGCCAACCCTTGTACGGTGCACTCTGATGGACCAGGATCCAAATACATCAACCTCAACATGCATGAAAGACGGGTTCATGCTGAGTCTATCGGGGGGTAAGTGGGCCATTTTCTGGACATGAAGAGCTCACTTCATGTGCTGTTTTTTCTCTCTGTCAGTCATGTCACCTGGATTCACTCCCTCATACATGTCCTTGACCCACTTCATGGCCCTCACCCGGATCTCTTTCATGTTGCTTCTTTCTTTCTTTCTTTCTTTCTTTCTTTCTTTCTTTCTTTCTTTCTTTCACTTTTGTCCTGAGCAGCTCACTGAGCTTTGATACTTTCATCGAAACATGTTGCACAAGAGGAGAGAGGAAAGGAAAAAGAAACTTTATGGAGCAGCCCACTGAGCTTTGATACTTTCATCGAAAGATGTTGCACAAGAGGAGGGAGGAAAGGAAAAAGAAACTTTATGGAGCAGCCCACTAAGCTTTGATACTTTCATCGAAAGATGTTGCACAAGAGGAGGGAGGAAAAGGAGGGAGGAAAGGAAAAAGAAACTTTATGGAGCAGCTCACTGAGCTGATACTTTCATCGAAACATGTTGCACACGAGGAGGGAGGAAAGGAAAAAGAAACTTCATGGAGCCAGCAGGTCACATGATCTTAAATGGGAAAACCCTTTAACAAATCATTCAGAAACAACCCTTGAAAAAATAAAATTCCTTTCTTTTTTTTTACTAGCATGGTTCTATTGCTAAAACTCTTCAGTTCTTTCTTTAAGACAATTTAGCTCCGCCCACTCAACTTTGTTATCATTTGCATAATATGCAAAACATAATGTTGTGAACTAGTCCATGGATGTTTGGCCAATTTTTACAATATTGAAGTGAAACTACTCAGGAGAGTGTGAAAGTCCATCATTATCAAAAAAGATGATATTTGGAAACAATATGGCTGATAAACGTCAAATAAATTCTCAGGAGGCGGAGCTGGTTTACTCAAATGGCTCAGATTAGAAATAAACCTGAAAGCCATGTTCAGGAGCAGGTTCTGAGGAGATCTGCTTGGGTTTGGGTGTGGTCATCTATAGGGGTGGAGTTAAGGCCAAATAGTTGTTTCTCATGGGCTGAAATTGACCAATGGACCAATGGAGGTGAAATTTGGTGGGCTCTTTTAATTTCATTTGATTTTGCTGGGATTATTTTTTAATAATCTCTAAATTACTTCAAAAACATGGCTGCCTTCAGCAAATCAGCTTTTAGCAGGAATTTCAAACAACCAGCATTGAGCAACAGTCAAATAACGTGATAAGTACGTTCATCTCCATTCATGCATCCATCCATTCATCCATCTTCCACTGCTTATCCGGATCCAGGTCACGGGGGTAGCAGCCTAAGCAGAGCAGCCCAGACTTCCCTCCTCCCGGACACCTCCACCAGCTCTTCTGGGGGAATACCGAGGCGTTCCCAGGCCAGCTGAAAGATATAATCTCTCCAGCATGTCCTCCATGTATCCCGGGGTCTCCTCCCGGTGGGGCATGCCCAGAAAACCTCCCATGGGAGGCATCCAGGGGGCATCCTAACAAGGTGCCCGAACTACCTCAACTGACTCCTTTTGATGTGGAGGAGCAACAGTTCTACTCTGAGTCTCTCCCGAATGACCAAGCTTCTCACCCTGTCTCTAAGGGAGAGCCCAGCCACCCTGTGGAGAAAACTCATTTCTACTGCTTGTACCCGCGATATCATTCTTTCGGTCCAGCATTCATCTCTGGTCTCTTTATTGTTCTGTGTAACGTGACCAGGACTGGGCTTGGGGAGTGACTGGACCCTGCAGATTGCCACTTGGGGCTATTGCTTATATTTATTTATTTATCTATTTATTTAATTATTACCTCACCCATGATGGAGTAAGCAGGGTGAGGTATTGTAATCGGTGCTGTTCATTACTTGCAGTTGATCTGTCTGTCTGTGTCATGATCCACCCTGGATTTCCACTCCGGAGATTTATTATCTCCCAGCTCAGCGCAATCCGGATCCGGGATGGGACTTCCATCTTGCCGGCATTCACTTCCTGGTCTGCTCTGCTGTGTATAAATAGGCCGTTCTCAGAAAGGGACTTTGCCAGAATGTCTTGTCTGTTTCTCATGTCTTCTCTGTGCCATTTTGCTTCCTGTATTTTTGCTCTCTGTTTTTGCCTATTCTTTGCCACAGTTTTTGCACTCTCGTCTTGCCATTTTTTCATGTTTTTGTGCTACATTTATTGTTTACAGCATTTTTTGTCTGAACTATTTTTGCTATTTTTGTTCGTTTAGTCTCTTGGACTTTAATTAAATTTATTTTTATTCATTGGATTTTCTGGCTTGTGTTTCTGCTTTTGGATCCTACTCACCCCATCTCGTCACCCACAACAGTCTGTCCGTTTGTTTGATTTTTGGTGCTCTAGCGTCATCATTCCTTGACCAATCTTCACCAAAATGTACAGAACAACTCACTAGGGTCACACAAAGACATCATTGGTTTTTGGTGGGTCAAGGCCAAAGGTCAAGGTCACCAAGGTCAAATCTTGTAAAAACACCTAATTGGCCATAACTTCCGAAACAGCATTCCTATCGACATGGGACTGGTGGCATTGGAAAGTATTTTTGAATCACTTTCAAGTACACCATTGATGTTTTACCTGTGACATCATCTCATCTCATTATCTCTAGCCGCTTTATCCTGTTCTACAGGGTCGCAGGCAAGCTGGAGCCTATCCCAGCTGACTAAGAGCGAGAGGCAGGGTACACCCTGGACAAGTCACCAGGTCATCACAGGGCTGACACATAGACAAAGACAACCATTCACACTCACATTTACACCTACGGTCAATTTAGAGTCACCAGTTAACCTAACCTGCATGTCTTTGGACTGTGGGGGAAACCGGAGCACCAGGGGGAAACCCACGTGGACACGGGGAGAACATGCAAACTCCGTACGGAAAGGCCCTCGCCAGCCATGGGGCTCGAACCCAGACCTTCTTGCTGTGAGGCGACAGCGCTAACCACTACACCACGGTGCTGCCCTGTGACATCATCTGGAGTCAAAAAATTAGGTCAAATTTCATGAGATTTTTGACAAATTTGACCTTTACCTCAAAAATGTGTTCATCAATTTGATATCAATATGGCCATGAATTAGCATTCTGGGCCTAATTCTCAGGTCTTATGCAAAATCTGGGGTAAAAAGGTCAAAGTCACACTACCGGCTTTTAGTGCCAACATTTCAAGTGCCTATAACTCAGAAAGTTGAACTCAGAATTTGATGAATTTTTTCTCTGTTCTCCATTAAACCCCCTTTTTATCAATAAAATTAAATCTTGGGCGAACTTGATAATAACATCAAAAAAATCATGTCATATTCCATTGAATTCCCATTATAATCAAATTTCCTACCAAAAAATATGGTTCCTTCATAACTTTGGAGATATTGGGAGTAGACTGATCAAACTTGGTGGGTCAACAGAGGATCATCATCTGAATGGATCCTGATAGTTTGGAGGAGAAAGATTGAAGTTCAAGGTCAAAAGGACACAAAGGTCAAAATCAGCCGACCTTTCATAACTCAGCCCAGAAACATCACAGGAACACATGGTTTGGCTCAAATTGTTCAGCAAACAATACCAAACAACTTTCTAATTTAACATTTTTCTCTATCTGCATCTGTTTCCCAGATACACATCACTCATTTATCCACACAAAGTCTATGAGGTGCCTCTCACAACTTTCCATACTTTTGTTGAAAATAGTACAGAGGCAGCCCCAAATGAACAAGAGATTGGTGATTTTTTTTGCAAAAGGGCAATTCCTACCCATTTAATGACAAAAGAAATCACAGACCACTCTTTTTACAGGAGAACCCCAGAGACCTTGTACACTTTGCTTTGTTTCTTTGTGATTTTTGCAAGTATTGTGCTCTGCATGACTTTTCATTTGTCTGTTTGTTTGTGTGTCTGCCTGTTAACAATCTAGCATCTAGACGGTTGCACTGATTGACTTCTAATTTTCAGGGTAGGTGGGGATTGGTCTGCAGATTACTTGATTAAATTTTGGTTGTAATCAGGTCAAGGTCACTGGAAAGGTCAAAATAAATTTTTTTTTGCGATACCTTTCTTCCAATTCATAATTTTGAGTTCAAACCAAAACCAAAATGTGCATCTTTCAATTCTGCTTCCAAACACATGCTGCATGATGGGGTAGCTTGGACAGTCTCCATAGAGGTTGGGGGTTAAAAGTCGGTCAAAATAACATTTTCCATTATAACTCAAAAACGGTTGCTGATAGACAGATGTTTACTGTGATGAGCATATAGGAACTCCCATATGGTCTGTCATTTGGCACCATGATCTTTGACATTGAGTGACCTTGAAAGGTCAAACTCAAGGTCATGGATTTTCAGAGGGCTGTAACTTGAAAACGGTTGATGGTAGACAGATATTTATCATTATCAACTTATAGGAAGTGCCATATGGGCTTTCATTTGGCACCATGATCTTTGACCTTGAAAGGTCAAACTGAAGGTCATGGGTTTTCAAAGGGCTATACATTTAAAATGGTTCATGATAGGCAGATGCTTACCATTATCAGCATATAAGAAGTCCCATATGGGCTTTCAGTTGCCACCATGACCTTTGACCTTGAATGACTTTGAAATGTCAAACTCAAGGTCATGGATTTTCATAGGACTATAACCTGACAGCTTATAATTGAGAAATATTACCATTATCAACATATAGGTATAAAACAAGTACTACCAGGCGAGGTTTGTTTTGCCTGGCAACACTTGTTTATTTAGTCCCTCCCCAAGTTTGAATAAATTCACATTTTAATGACTCTGGAGGTTTCATTCTGTTTATTGGTGTTATACCAGCATGCAGTTTGTTAGACGTCATAGCAAAGCATTTAATTCAATGATAATAAAAGCAGAATGCAGAATAAAGCTTAAATCTAGCGTTGAATCATCGCAAAATAAAATTAACCTCTTCCAGAAATCAAATGATTGAAGTATAAGTTTTCAACAGATTTTATATATATGATCCGTAGGTCATTAGTAAGCATTCGGTATAATGATTTTGAATATTGCAGCTTTTAATATATTTGCAGGAATGTGTGTGTACATCTTTATCCGCTCCCACTGCAGTGATGGAAGGAGAACACCGAATGATGGTCCTCAGATTTGTTCATTGGTCTGTAATAATAAAAAAATAAACAAGAAATTACATTATACCTAAAATTATTATTATTATTATTATTATTATTTTGTAAATATACACTCATTCTGAATTTGATGCCTGCAACATGTTCCACAAAAAGTTGGGACAGGGGTGTGTTTACCTACCGCTATGTTACATCACATTTTCTTTTCACAACACTAAGTGTTTGGGAACTGAGGACACTAATTGTTGAAGTTTAGAAAGTGAAATTCTTTCCCATTTCTGCTTGATATAAAACTTCAGTTACTCAACAGTCTGGGGTCTCTGCAGTTGTATTTTGTGCTTCATTATGCACTACACATTTTCACTGGGAGGCAGGCAAGCCAGTTTAGCACCTGCACTCTTTTACTATGAAGCCACATTGTTGTAACACGTGCAGAATGTGGCTTGGCACTGTCTCGCTGGAATAAACAGGGACATCCCTGAAATAGATATCATCTGGATGGCAGCATGTTGCTCCAAAACCTGTAGGTACTTTTCAGCATTAATGGAGCCTTCACAGATGTGCAAGTTACCCATGCCATGGGCACTAAGTAACACACCCACCCTCATACCATCACAGATACTGGCTTTTGAACTTTGTTGTGGTAACAAGCTGGAGCTGATGGATGGTATCATCTGGTTAACAATCTGGTGGATGCTGATCTTCAAGTCCATTCCACAAATTGTCTATTGTGTTTAAGAGTCCTGATTGACCTGGCCATTCCAATACCTTTTATTTTCTTCCTATGGAACCAATTGAGAGTCTTCTTTGCGGTATGTTTTGAATCGTTGTACTCCTGAGGATGAAAGTCCAGCCATGTCTCATCCTCATCAGCCTAGTGGCTGGCAAGGGATTCTTCTCAAGAATTTTCCAGCTCATGACTCCATTCATTTTCCCTTTGATAATTTGGACTCCACTGGTACCATGAGAAATGAACCAACCCCATACCATAATGATTCCACCTCTGAACTTTACTGTATGTATGGTATTTTAGTGTCATATGCAGAGCCATTTCTCCTTGAAACATGACAGATGGTATTGTTGTTGCAAAACAGCTAGATATAGTCTTGTGTGACCACACAACCTTCTCCCATTCTCTACAGGATTCTCCAAATGTTCTGGAGCAAACTTCAAATGAGCTTCAACATGTCTTTTCTTCAGTAACGGAGACTTCTGGGGTGATGGAGAATGGCTGTTGAATGTGATGCCTACTGTTTTCTCTGTGACTACTGTACCCATTGCTTCCATTTCTTTCCTGAGCAAGCTCTCTCTCGGATCTTAACCAAAATGTCAGACTCTGTAGATGACTTACTGGAAATTTTTAATTTAAATATGACCCAAATTATGGATGATATTGCTCCATTCAAAATCAAAAGAGTCAATAATAAGCAGAAAGCACCATGGAAGCAATACCCAGCTGTTAAACTGTTAAAGAGAGAATGTAGAAAGACTGAAAGAAAATGGTGCAAATCTAAACTTCACATCCATTATCAAATCCATAAAGAGATGCTTTGTAAATACAGTGGGGAAAACAAGTATTTGATCCCTTGCTGATTTTGTTGGTTTGGCCACTAATAAAGACTTGACCAGTCTGTAATATTAATGGTAGGTGTAGTCTAACATGCTGAGACAGAATATCACAAAGAAAATCAAGAAATCGACTTTAAAGAATTTGTATTAATTTATTTGCATTTTATTGAGGAAAATAAGTATTTGAACCCTCTTGCCAAAAGGACTTAGTACTTTGTGGCAAACCCCTTATTAGCAAGCACAGAGGTCAGACGTTTTTTGTAGTTGATGACCAGGTTTCTGCACATATTAGGAGGAATTTTGGTCCACTCTTCTTTGCAAATGACCTCTAAATCATCAAGATTCCGTGGCTGTCGCTTGGCAACTCTGAGCTTCAGCTCTCTCCATAGATTTTCTATAGGATTCAGGTCCGGAGACTGGCTGGGCCACTCCATGACCTTGATATGTTTCTTCTTCAGCCATTCCTGGGTTGCCTTGGCTGTATGCTTTGGGTCATTATCCTGCTGGAAGACCCATCCACGACCCATTTAAAGCTTCCTGGCAGAGGGAAGGAGGTTTTCAATTAGGATTTTACGGTACATGGCTCCGTCCATCCTCCCATTGATATGGTGAAGTAGCCCTGTGCAGAAAAACACCCCCAAAGCATAATGTTACCACCTCCATGCTTGACAGTGGGGATGGTGTTCTTGGGGTCATAAGCAGCATGTCTCTCCCTCCAGACACGACGGGTTGAATTGATGCCAAAGAGCTCAATTTTGGTCTCATCTGACCATAACACCTTCACCCAGTCACTCTCCAAGTCATTCAGATGTTCATTGGCAAAGTTCAGGCGGGCCTGCACATGTGCTTTCTTAAGCAGGGGTACTTTGCGAGCACTGCAAGATGTTAGACCATTGCGGTGTAAAGTGTTACCAACTGTTTGCTTGGTGACTGTGATCCCAGCTGCTTTAAGATCATCCACTAACTCTGCCCGTGTTGTATTAGGTCTATTTCTCACCGTTCTCATGATCCTGGAAACCCCACGAGGTGAGATCTTGTTTGGAGCCCCAGACCTAGGTCGATTGATGATCATGTTGTGAGTCTTGTACTTGCGCACAATTGCACCAACAGTTGTCACCTTAATGCCCAGCTTCTTGCTAATGGTTTTGTAGCCCATACCAGTCTTGTGCAGGTCTACAATCTTCTCCCTTAAATCCACAGAAAGCTCTTTAGTCTTTCCCATGTTGGAGAGTTTGGAGTCTGACAAACTGATTGATTCTGTGGCCAGGTGGCTTTTATACAAGTCATTAGTGATATCAGGTGTCTTCGATTTAGGTGACAAGGTAATTTGGAGAGTCTAACTTGTCTGTATTAACAAGAACTCTTGATGGTTACTAGGGGATCAAATACTTCTTTTTCTCAATAAAATACAAATAAATTAATATAGATATTTAAAAGTTATTTTCTGGATTTTCTTTTTGATATTATGTCTCCACATGTTAGAATACACCTACCATTAAAATTACAGACTGATCAAGTCTTTCTTAGTGGGTAAACCAACAAAATCAGCAAGGGATCAAATACTTGTTTTCCCCACTGTATAACTATGAAATTCATAAAGCAAGACAGTCTTTCTTCTCCAACATCATCAACAGGAATATGAACAATGCCCGTGTGCTATTTTCAACAGTAGAGAAGCTAACTAATCCCCCACCACAATTAGCACCTGAACTTCTCTCAGTTAATAAATGCAATGAGTTTGCATCCTTCTTCAAAGGGAAAAATTGTTAAAATACGGCAGAATATTGCTCATAATATATCTCAGTTGCAAATAATTGAAAAGCTGCAATCACCAGTGACACAGACAGACAATTTCAACACAATGTCAGAATTTTGTTTAATTGATTATAAGACTCTTGAAAAAACTGTACAAAATCTCAGTTCCTCAACATCTGAATTGGACATTCTGCCGACCAACTTTTTTAAGTCTGTTCTTCATCTTATAATTACAGATGTGCTTCAAATCATAAATACATCCCTAGAGACTGGCATTGTTCCTGTGTCCCTGAAAAAAGCCGTTGTAAAGCCCCTACTTAAAAAGAATAATCTGGATACTTCAGTATTAAATAACTACAGGCCAATATCAAATCTACCATTCATCGGGAAAATCCTTGAAAAAATTGTCTTCAATCAATTAACTGCCTTCTTGATATCAAACAGCTGTTTTGATAATTTTCAATCAGGATTTCGTGCCAATCATAGCACTGAAACAGCGCTGATTAAAGTTATAAATGACATACGTCTTAATACTGATGCAGGCAAAACATCGGTCCTGGTATTACTAGACCTCAGTGCAGCTTTTGATACTGTTGATCACAACATACTGCTATATCGACTTGAACACTGGGTTGGGTTGACTGGTAAAGTTATCAATTGGTTAAAATCATACTTAAAAGATAGAAGCTTCTTTGTTACCATGGGAAATTGTACCTCAACGTCAATGTCCTTGACCTGTGGTGTCCCCCAGGGGTCGATTCTTGGACCATTACTATTCAACCTTTATATGCTCACACTTGGGCAAATTATCAAGAACAATTCAATTTTATATCACTGCTATGCAGATGACACCCAAATTTATTTTGCTCTATCACCTAATGATTATGCCCCCCTTGAATGTCTCTACCAGTGTATCGACCAAATCAACAACTGGATGTCACAAAATTTTCTTCAGCTGAACACAGATAAAACAGAAGTAATTCTATTTGGAAAAAAGATGAAAGACTCAGGATTACCACTATTCTTGACACAAAGGGGATTAAAACAAAATAAATGGTTAAAAATCTTGGTGTTTTCACTGACAGCGAGCTAAACTTTGACAGTCACATGAAAGCAATCACTAAATCGGCATTTTATCACCTAAAACACATTTCCAAACTAAGAGGACTTATGTCAAAAAATGATCTGGAAAAACTTATACATGCCTTCATCTCTAGTAGGGTTGATTACTGCAATGGCCTTTTCACAGGCCTGCCAAAAAAGACCATCAAACGACTTCAGCTGGTTCAAAATGCAGCGGCTAGGGTTCTCACATGAACAAAAAGAACAGAGCACATTACTCCAATTCTAAGGTCCCTTCACTGGCTTCCAGTAAGCTACAGAATTGACTTTAAAGCATTGCTGCTGGTGTACAAATCTCTAAATGGTACAGGGCCCAATTACCTCTCTGATATGTTGCAGCAGCCTAACCCAATCAGATCTACCAGATCGCAGCAGAAAAATTTACTGTTAAAACCTGTTGTTAAAACAAAGTGTGGTGAAGCAGCTTTTAGCTCCTATGCAGTGCAGCTATGGAACCAACTGTCAGAGGACATCAAAAATGCTCCTGCTGTTGGCAGCTTCAAATCTAGACTAAAGACCAAGCTATTCTCAGATGCTTTCTGCTAAATTATTAATATTGTCATCTCTACATGTTTTAAACTCTTTACTTTTACAGTCTCTCCATGTTTTAAATTTTACTTAACTTTTATTCTATTTTATTCTGCTGTTTTTTTAATTGAACTTTTATTTCATTTTATTATTTTATTTCTACTATTGTTTAATTCTTATTATTTTTCTTCCCCATTTATTTTATGTAATTTTATTTTCTATTGTTTACTGCTTTGCTTTTACTTCTGTAAAGCACATTGAACTGCCACTGTGTATGAAATGTGCTATATAAATAAACTTGCCTTGCCTTGCCTTGACTGAGATCTTTTTCTTGCTCCTTAGCTATTGGGCTACTCTCCTGAGTAATGTTCTCACTGCCCAGGTGGACAGTATTTGAGGAATTCCTTTGAGTGGCCTGTTGATGGTCAAGTGATGTTCTTTCCACTTGGTCATCATGGTGCTTACTGTAACATTTGGAGGTTGAGAAATCCATCGGTATCCAGCGCTACCATGTGGTGCTCAACAGTCTTGTTATGAAGGTCTTGAGAGAGCTCTTTGCCTCCACCCATCATGAGATGTTTCCTATTTGACAGATTGGTGACTTGACTTGATTTATCATTTATCAGCTGCTGGAAAATGAAATGTTGCCAAGTGCTAAAAGAAACAGGTTCAGCGTGTTTGTCTATTAATAATGCTCCAATGTCGAAACTCAAGAACCTGCAATTATTCAAAGAGTCCTAGGAGAAAAGTATGCTTGAAACATTGACACCCATGTTCACTCTTGTTTTGTTTTAACGTACAGAAGTATTAATAACTGATCTAATGTTTGAAAAAGAAGGATATTAAAATAAAAATCAAGACACTGCAAAATCTGACAGATTTAAAAAAGAGAAAAATGACACATCAGTATCAGTAGTTTGTGAGAAAACTAGAAATGGTTCCAACTAAAACCTTTAAAGAACACTTGAAGAACTTTTTTCCCCCATAAATGTTCTCCCAGCCACTACAGAAAAAAATGCTACAACAATATAAACTTTATAACGCAGGAAATAATCACAAGGGGGAAAAAATCATGAATGATCTTGTAATTATAAATGTAATAATGTTTTTGATTGTCCCTCCTGAAGAACAAGAGATGAATTTATAAATATTTAGGGAGGTCTATCCCTCATGGTAAGGCTGTAATGATGCTTGTTATATTTTCTCATGTAGTTTCAGACATCATTAACAGTAAGCATTTCCCAGTACCTCAGGAGGACGCATCCTGGTTCAAACATCCACCAACTGCCCTTCAAGTATGATGTTTTCCAGCTCCTCAACTCTCACTGTGAGGTCCTCAACGCTCACTGTGAGGACCTGAACAATTGCTGTGAGGTCCTCAACACTCGCTGTGAGGTCCTCAATCCTCGCTGTGAGGTCCTCAATTTCATCCTGTTGTTCTCCTGCTACCTGAATGTTATGAATGACCATGTTGTGGAGCTCAACAAACCTGTTGCAGATCGTTTCAAGTTCAGGCTCACGACCAGATATGTTGATCTTGGGGAAATCACCATTTACAACACGTGTTGTGTTCAGCTGAAAAGACGGGCCAGTTGTAATATTCTCATGAATGACCCTCCTCCATTCATCCGGAGAAGACGGACTGAAGAGCAGCACATGGAGGTGTCCTCTACAGTATATTCTGAAGAGAACATCTGGATTTAATCTAAGTTGTTCATGTCTGTGCCTTTTCATTCCATTCTTATCCATCTGAGCGAGATCAACACCATCGTACATATCCCTGACCCGAGGTTCTGACATCTTTTTCTTTCTTTCTTTCTTTCTTTCTTTCTTTCTTTCTTTCTTTCTTTCTTTCTTTCTTTCTTTCTTTCTTTCTTTCTTTCTTTCTTTCGTTCTTTCTTTCTTTCTTTCTTTCTTTCTTTCTTTCACTAGTGTCCTGAGCAGCTCACTGAGCTTTCATACTTTCATCAAAACATGTTACACTAGAGGAGGGAGGAAATGAAAATGAAACTTTATGGATCCAGCAGATCACATGATCTTAAAAGACCAAACCCTTTAACAAATCACTCAGAACCAACCCTTGAAAAAATACAATTCCTTTCTTTTTTTTACGAGCATGATTCTATTGCTAAAACTCTACAATTCTTTCTTTAAGACAATTTAGCTCCGTCCACTCAAATTTGTTAGCATTTGCAGAATATGCAAAACATAATTTTGTGAACTAATCCATGGATGTTTGGCCAGTTTTCACAATATTGAAGTGAAACTACTCAGGAGAGTGTGAAAGTCCTTCATCATCAACAACACTGACATTTGGAAACAATATGGTTTACTCAAACATCTCAGATTAGAAGCAAACCTGAAAGCCATGTTCAGGAGCAGGGTCTGAGGAGGTCTGCTCAGGTTTGGGTGTGGTCATCTATAGGGGTGGAGTTAAGGACAAATAGTTGTTTCTCATGGACTGAAATTGACAAATGGAGGTGAAATTTGGTGGGCCCTTTTAATTTCATTTAATTTTGCTGGGACTATTATTATTTTTTAAAATAATCTCTAAATTACTTCAAAAACATGGCTGCCTTCAGCGAATCAGCTTTCAGCAGGAATTTCAAGTCTCATTGTTATGAGATATGAAATTCCGTCATTATTAAAAACGCTGACATTTGGAAACAATATGGCTGACAAACGTCAAATAAATTCTCAGGTGGCAGGGCTGGTTTACTAAACATCTCAGATTAGAAGCAAACCTGAAAGCCATGTTCAGGAGCAGGTTCTGAGTAGACATCGGGTATTCGTAATTTTAATTGATTGTAATCAATTAAATTTTTTTTTAATGTAATCATAATGTAATCATAATTTTACTCAGGAAACATGCTGTAATTGTAATCGTAATCATAGGTACCGACAATGGTAATTATATAAGTATAACAAAATTACATCATGGTAAAAATAAGTGAAGAACATTGGTACCTTGTGTATACTGAACATCTTTGGTCCATTTACCTCCAAGGTCAGTAAATGTTAACCCTCTGGTTAAAGCAGTTTTAGAACTGTGTTGGAATGTGTGAAAAAAACACGACCTTACCCATTGTGATGAACCGTTTTGGTCACTTGATGTAATTCTGTTCAGGCTGAGGAATGGATCAAGCACAAGAACTTCAATCTGCTCCATTGATTTGGACAGTTAACTGGCCATCAAAAAATGTATGATGATTGGGAAATATTACCGTTATAGCCAGGTTCATGACAGCCAGATATTCACCATTATCAACATATAAGAAGTCCCATATGGGCTTTCATTTGGCACCATGACCTTTGACCTTGAATGACTCTGAAATGTCAAACTCAAGGTCAGGGATTTTCATAGGACTATAAGCTCACAGCTGATGATTGAGAAATATTACCATTATCAATATACAGGTATAAAATAAGTGTTGCCGGGCGAGGTTTGTTTTGCCTGGCAACACTTGTTTATTTATTTTTTCCCACACTTCTTAAAGTTTGAATAAATTCACATTTTAATGACTCTGGAGGTTTCGTTCTGTTTATTGGTGTTATACCAGCATGCAGTTTGTTAGACCTCATAGCAAAGCATTTAATTCAATGATAATAAAAGCAGAATGCAGAATAAAGCTTACATCTAGCGTTGAATCATCGCAAAATAAAATTAACCTCTTCCAGAAATCAAATGATTAAAGTACAAGTTTTCATGCAACAGATTATATATATGATCAGTAGGTCATTAGTCAGCATTCGGTATAATAATTTTGAATATTGCAGCTTTTAATATATTTGCAGGAATGTGTGTGTACATCTTTATCCGCTCCTACTGCAGTGATGGAAGGAGAACACCGAATGATGGTCCTCAGATTTGGTTGTTGGCCTGTAATAATAAAAAATAAACAAGAAATTACATTATACCTAAACTTATTATTATTATTATTATTATTATTATTATTATTATTATGTAAATATACACTCATTCTGAATTTGATGCCTGCAACATGTTCCAAAAAAAGTTCAGACAGGGGTGTGTTTACCTACTGCTTTGTTACATCACGTTTTCTTTTAACAACACTAAGTGTTTGGGAACTGAGGAAACTAACTTTTGAAGTTTAGCAAGTGAAATTCTTTCCCATTTCTGCTTGATATAAAACTTCAGTTACTCAACAGTCCGGGGTCTCCGCTGTCATATTTTGTGCTTCATAATGCACTACACTTTTTCACTGGGAGGTAGGCAGGCCAGTTTAGCACCTGCACTCTTTTACTATGAAGCCACCTTATCTATTTCAGGGACGTCCCTGTTTATTACAGCGAGACAGTGCTAAGCCACATTCTGCACGTGTTACAACCACATCTGGATGACAGCATGTTGCTCCAAGACCTGTAGGCACTTTTCAGCATTAATGGAGCCTTCACAGATGTGCAAGTTACGCACACCATGGGCACTAACTAACACACCCACCCTCATACCGTCACAGATATTGGCTTTTGAACTTTGTTGTGGTAAAAAGCTGAAGCTGATGGATGTCATCATCCGAGTAACAATCTGGTGGATGCTGATCTTCAAGTCCATTCCACAAATTGTCTATTGTGTTTAAGAGTCCTGACTGACCTGGCCATTCCAACACCTCTATTTTCTGCTGAGGATGAAAGTCCAGCCACGTCTCATCCTCATCATCCTAGTGGATGGCAAAGGATTCTTCTCAAGAATTTTCCAGCACATGACTCCATTCATTTTCCCGTTGATAATTTGGACTCCACTGGTACCATGAGAAGAGAACGAACCCCATACCATAATGATTCCACCTCTGAACTTTACTGTCGGTATGGTATTTTAGTGTCATATGCAGAGCCATTTCTCCTTGAAACATGACAGATTGTATTGTTGTTGCAAAACAGTTAGATATAGTCTTGTGTGACCACACAACCTTCTCCCATTCTCTACAGGATTCTCCAAATGTTCTGGAGCACATTTCAAATGTGCTTCAAGATGCCTTTTCTTCAGTAATGGAGTCTTCTGGGGTGATGGAGAATGGCTGTTGAGTGTGATGCCTACTGTTTTCTCTGTGACTACTGTACCCATTGCTTCCAGCTCTTTCCTGAGATCTTTTTCTTGCTCCTTAGCTCTTGGGCTACTCTCCTGAGTAATGTTTTCACTGCCCAGGTGGACAGTATTTGAGGAATTCCTTTGAGTGGCCTGTTGATGGTTAAGTGATGTTCTTTCCACTTGGTCATCATGGTGCTTACTGTAAAAAACGGGCGGCATGGTGGTGTAGTGGTTAGTGCTGTCACCTCACAGCAAGAATGTCCGGGTTTGAGCCCCGTGGCTGGCAAGGGCCTTTCTGTGCAGAGTTTGCATGTTCTCCCCGTGTCCACGTGGGTTTCCTGCGGGTGCTCCGGTTTCCCCCACAGTCCAAAGACATGCAGGTTAGGTTAACTGGTGACTCTAAATTGACCGTAGGTGTGAATATGAGTGTGAATGGTTGTCTGTGTCTCTGTGTCAGCCCTGTGATGACCTGGCGACTTGTCCAGGGTGAACCCCGCCTTTTGCCCGTAGTTAGCTGGGATAGGCTCCAGCTTGCTTGCGACCCTGTAGAACAGAATAAAGCGGCTAGAGATAATGAGATGTGATGAGATGAGACGAACAAAAAATGATTAGCACATTTTTTTTTTTAAATAAATGCAATCTAACAAAGGTAAAGGGCAAATATTAACCATATATGCTGTTTATGTTGCTTGTAATTGGGGTGAAGTAAACATCTGTTAAGTATTTAATGTAAAATTGTTTGATTGTGTTGAATTTAAAGCACCAAAATGCAGCAGGTCCACCAGACCCACCAACACTGGCTGAGTAACAAAAACAGCATATATGGTTAATATTTGCTGTTTACCTTTGTTAGATTACATTTATTTAAAAAAAAAGTGCTACTCATTTTTTGTTTGTCTCATCTCATCACATCTCATTATCTCTAGTCATTTTATCCTGTTCTACAGGGTCGCAGGCAAGCTGGAGCCTATCCCAGCTGACTACAGGCGAAAGGCGGGGTACACCCTGGACAAGTCACCAAGGGACTCACATATCTGTTTGCCCCAGATAGCAATTTTGGCACACATCCCAAGTTATTCCTTGGGTTCAACTTAGCCTTCAACAGTTGAGTTATCCTCTCCTAAATTATGTGCATACATGTCTAAGCCAGGTCCTAGACTAAATCAAAGATACCATGTTTTATAGTGTTTAACACATTTAGAGGTAAATATCTGGAAATTGAAAAGTTGAAAAGTTGAGATTTATCATCTCATAAGCAGCTTTTGATCTCAAACCCAAATGTCCTCAGTGTATGGCAAAGACAAAAGAGTTGGCCTTGCTGTTCAAATACTTTTGGGGGACTGTGTATATATTATTACAAATGTATTAACTGCAAATTTTAAAAAATATATCACAATACCAAATGTCTAATCAACAAAAAAAAAAAGTGCACGGACAAAATCATCAAGAAATTCATATGGCCTGTTCGGAATAACAGCAAAGATCCAATCTGCTGCTCTTTAGGCCAACTAATGCTGTGGAGTGACTGAGGTGGACTGATAACTGGATTCCACTGAATCTGTCTTTTCAGCTGTCCATGAGATGTGCAAAAATATCTCCACACTTACCCTGTCTGGTACTCAGGAGGACCTTGTAGATTTCTATCATGATTTTCTTCAGCTCCTCAATGAACTCAATGAAAACGTCCATGATGGAGGAGCCTGCAGATGATCAGGTACCAACAGAGGAGATGCAGGATGGTGGAGAAGCAGCACAAGAGCCTGCAGATGATCCTGGTCCTTGGTTGGGACTTTTTTTTTTTTAGCTGACAGTTGGTTGATGTTTAATTTTAAGGTGATTGCAGACAGTAGATCATTTATTAATAATTCTCCACATTAAAACAAATCAGTACCAAATACAGAGGTGGTGTTGTTTCATTCACACACTGTGATAGCCCTAGTGGCCAAACCATAACATGTTCATTCTTTTTGAGCAGGCTTGGCTTTTGAGGCGTGTTCTCGTTACAGCTGATCAGCAACACCAGGTGCACAGGCGTGGCCGGCTCCCATAAAAAGCGCCTCAGATGTCAGCTCGGTTTCTCTGGCAGTCTCGCTTTGATTGATTGATTTATTCGGTATAAACATGTAAAAATTGTACATAAATAAATATATAAAATATTGACATAATCATACCAGGATAACACAATAAAGCGCACAGTGCTTGTTTCCATTGTGGTCCTTGGGTCAAGTGACTAGCATGTGACAAGTGACTAAAAATGAAAATAGAATATTATACAAATTGTTAAAATAAATTAAACAAGATAAAGAGTATAAAATCAAAATGACTAGTAATATACATAAGGACTGTGTTCCTGGTTAATAAGTTCACTGAATAAAAACTGTTTGACTAGCAACTTGAAGAGAGACCTGCTTTGTGTACATTGAATATGAGATGGAAGCTTATTCCAGGCTAAAGTACCGGTATAAAAAAAAGAGGTGTTACCAAAAGATTTGACATGAGGAACATGGAGAGAAGAGGTGTTGGATCTTGTACCAATGCCGTGAATATTACGGGTAAGGGACTGAGAAAGGTAAGAAGGGGCGTTTCCATTGACAATTTTATGTACTAAATTTAATTTAAGTTGATTAATACGAAGTTCCACCGGCAACATCCTAACCAGGCAAAATTCATCAGCTCCAACATGGCTTTTTGACGGTGCATTCAAAAGGTATCTAATGATTTTGTTCTGAGAAATCTGTAACCGAGACCTATGTTTCTTGGTTAATCCAGAATACCATGATGCACTGGCATAGTCATAGTGACTTTGGATTAAGGCTGACACAAGCAGCTTTTTAGTTTCAAGGTTGACATTTTTAGTCTGTCTATACAGAAACTTTAGTTTAGCATTGGATTTCTTAACTATTTTATCCACAATGCATTCCCCATCCAGGGATTGGTCCAATTCGACCCCCAAATACTTAACACTGGATTGACATGTCAAAGTACTGCCAGCACATTGCACCTGAATGGAACTAATTTTGTTGAGTTTTCTCTTAGATCCAAAGAGAATTGACTCCGTTTTGCCAAGATGTAAGGAGAGCTTATTGTCAATCAGCCATTCCCTGATTGACTCTAACTCCCTTGATAATCTATGTTGAATTTCCTCCGGATTACTGCCTGGTACAATTATTGCCGAGTCATCTGCATAAAGCAGAAGTTTACATTTAACAGCTGAGGAAATGTCATTGACATAGATGAGGAAAAGTAAAGGGCCTAATATTGACCCTTGTGGCACTCCACAAGTAATTTTAGAAGCCCTTGACATTGTGCCACCTATTTCCACAACTTGTTGGTGCTCACTCAAGTAGGAATTAAACCAGTTGATGGCAGATCTATGAAGACTGATTGCTTCTAATTTATGTAGAAGTATTTGATGGTTAACTGTATCAAAGGCTTTCTGCAGGTCAAGGAGCACCATACCTACATAATTGCCTTTGTCCTGTTCCAACTTGATAAAGTCTGTACCAAGCAGGTGTCAGTTGAATATGATGTCCGAAAACCGGATTGAAACTCAAATAGGAGTTTGTGGTTGGAGAGATATAGATCTAGTTGATTGTAGACTATCCTCTCAAATAATTTTGAGATGGTGCTCAGAATAGAGACTGGTCGGTAGTTGCCGGGTTCTAATTTGCTGTTCTTTTTATGGATAGGCGTCACCCTTGCTAATTTAAGATCATCTGGAATAATACCAGAAGTGAGGGACAAATTTACAATATGTGCAAGGGGAGACACAATGAGCTTGGCACCATCTTTAAGAAACTTGGGGGATAATTGATCCAAACCAGTTGCCTTGCTCAAATTTAGATTGGACAAAATCCTGCATACTTCTTCCTCCGTGACCTCAGCTAAGCGGAAACTGTTACCCTGCAGATTAAAGGAACTGTAGAACTGATGGATATATGACAGACCGAATCTCCCAGTACAAGGAGGGAGTTTATTCACAAGACTAGAAGATACAGTGGTAAAAAAATATTGAACTTGTCTGACACCCTTTGTTTGTCAAAACAGATTTCATTGTCTATATTTAGACCAATATTACCAGGCTTAGTTTTACTTTGAGAAGTTGTACCAAGACCTTTAAGTATTTGCCAGTTTCTTCGGTTGCTGTTTGTATTCGTTGATCTTGTTATTGATGTACTCTGATTTAGCCACCTTTTTCTTTTGATGCACCTGGTTACGAAGATAAACATATTTATCATAAAAACTATGGTCTTTACTTGTCTTAAATTTACGGAAGGCAAGATTCCATTCGCTGATGAGATGCATGATCTCACCAGTCATCCAGGGCGCAGTGTTAGGCTTGACACGTACATTTTTCAGCAGAGCAATAGCATCAACGATAGACAGGAATTTACATTTAAAGATACACCAGGCATTACACACCGAGTCACAATCATAAACATCTTGCCAGTTAACTTCTTGAAGTTTATATTCTAAAACTTATTTTGAATAGTTGTTATGTGATCTCACCTTAACACAGTTATGCCGGTTAACAGGTACCTTTCTGATTTTACGAGTACAATACACTAGCATGTGGTCACTCACACAAAAATTTAAAACACTGCTGTTTTTGATTTTGATTGGGTCAGACACAATGATAAGGTCAAGTATTGTAGATGTAGTCTTAGTGATACGAGTAGGATCGGTGATGAGTTGAGACATACTAAACAAGGACATAAAATGTTGAAGATCTTGACATAAGACATTCGTTCTATCCTTAATTTGAGTACAGTCAACATTAAAATCACCAAGCAAAATACAAGATGGCGGCGCGTCAGGATGCAGCGGCTTACAGCTCTCCTTTCAAGTGCACGTTTTTGTATTTTTTGTGTGTTATAACTGTTTGTTTCGCGTCACCTATGGACTTCAACACAAGATACACCCATATGGATCTGATAGACATCGGCATTCAGCAAGAAATGATCATTTCAAACGACTTTCATCGCGCTTACAACATTCCGGAGGAGATAGCGAGGGCACCGGGGTCTCCGTGGATTGTTATCGGGTCTGGCAGACGAAGGAGGCGGAGATGCGAGAGGAAGCAAAAACGGGGCTGCAGAGCGGGCCTGCTGAACAAGATCAGGAAACAGCCACTCAAACCTCTGCTACCAAGCCTCTATCTTTCCAATGCTAGATCCCTGGTACACAAAACGGACGACTTGGAATTACAGCTTGCTGGTAACCGCTACATTCGTGAATGCTGTGCAATCATTATAACGGAGACATGGCTACAACCGCTAATCCCCGACACTTTGGTGCAGCTAGCAGGCCGCACGCTACACAGATGGGACAGGAATAGCGACTCCGGGAAAAACAGAGGAGGGGGGCTCTGTGTTTACGTGAATGAAGGTTGGTGCAACAACAGTAAAGTCTTAGACAAGCATTGTTCTCCTGACCTAGAGTTCATGTCCGTAAGATGCAGACCCTTCTTTCTGCTGAGGGAGCTAGCAGCTGTTATCATCACTGCAGTCTACATACCACCGGACGCTAATATCAAAACCGCTCTCTCTCTGCTCACAAACAACATTAACAACCACCAGCAAGCCTACCCAAACGGCGCGCACATCATTGCAGGAGACTTCAATAAGGCAAACCTCAAAACGGTGTTGCCTAAATTTTACCAACATGTGAAGTGTACAACGAGGGGAGTAAATACTCTGGACCATGTTTATTCCAACCTTAAACATGCCTACAGAGCTATTCCCCTCCCCCACCTCGGACAGTCTGACCATCTCTCCCTGTTCCTACCCCCCGCATACACCCCCCTCAGCCAGCAATCAAAGCCACAAAGATGGACAATTACCACCTGGCCTGACGACGCCCTCCCACGACTCCAGGACTGCTTTGAACGAACACAGTGGGAAGTTTTCCATCACGAGGACATGGCCACATACACGGATGCAGTGCTAGCTTACATCAAGCACTGCATTGACACGGTCACCGTGGTAAAGACCATTCGGGTGTTCCCGAATGAGAAACCATGGATGACCGGCCAGGTCCGTGCACTCCTACGTGCCCGGGATGCAGCCTTCAGATCCGGCGACCGAGCGCTATACAGTAGGACTCGGGCCAACCTGAAGAAAGGCATCAGCACAGCCAAAGCGGACCACAGGAGAAGGATTGAGGAGCAGCTGACAAGCCCCAGGCAGCTGTGGCAGGGCATTCAGGCAATAACAAACTACAGGGGCTGTGCTGTGTCAGCCGGGGACTCAGATGCGGCACTTGCGGAGGAGCTGAACAGCTTCTTCGCCCGCTTTGAAGCTCAGGCACAGCACACAGCCAAACCACCCCCCGGACCATCTCCCCAGCTCCCACTACAGCTCACACCTCCCCCCAGCACTCCACCCCAACCCTCACTTCAACCGACAGCAATCACTGGCACTCCCCCACTCACTCTGAAGGTCGAGCCTGAGGATGTGAGACGGGTGCTCCGGGCCGTAAACCCCAGGAAGGCAACTGGCCCGGATGGCGTACCAGGGAAGGTGCTCAAGGCCTGTGCTGACCAACTTGCACAGGTCTTCACGGACATCTTCAACAGGTCACTGGAACAAGCCATCATCCCGACCTGTTTGAAGTCTGCCACCATCATCCCGGTCCCCAAAAAGTCACCCACAGCCAGCCTCAACGACTACCACCCCGTAGCACTCACCCCCATCATAACGAAGTGCTTTGAGAAACTGGTCTTGCACCACATAAAAACCTGTCTCCCCCCCACCCTGGACCCCCACCAGTTTGCATACAGGCCTAACAGATCAACTGAGGATGCAATAGCCACTGCTCTCCACTCTGTGCTGAGCCATCTGGAGAGACAAGGGAGCTATGTCAGAATGCTCTTCATCGACTACAGCTCAGCTTTCAACACCGTAATACTGGACATCCTGATCCCCAAGCTAACCAGCCTGGGGCTCCCATCATCCACCTGCTCCTGGATCAAAGACTTTCTAATCAACCGACCCCAACAGGTGAAGCTGGGCCGCCACCTTTCATCTGCCCGCACCCTCAGCACTGGCTCACCACAGGGCTGCGTGCTGAGCCCACTCCTGTACTCGCTCTACACATACGACTGCAGCGCAACCCACCCAGAGAACATCATCGTCAAATTCGCTGACGACACAACAGTGGTGGGGATGATAACAGGGGGGAACGAGGAGGCCTACAGAGATGAGGTCCTGAACCTGGAGAGGTCGTGTGCAACCAACAACTTAGCACTGAACATCTCTAAGACAAAGGAACTCATCCTGGACTTCCGGCGGAACAGCGCTACCCCTGCCCCCCTGTATATCAACGGCGAGTGTGTTGAGCGAGTGCAGACCTTCAAATTCCTGGGTGTCCACATCTCTGCTGACCTCTCCTGGTCAACCAACATGTCAGCCCTGGTCAAGAAGGCCCAGCAGCGGCTACACTACCTCAGAGTGCTCAAGAGGGAGCAACTGAGCACAAGCCTGCTGGTGACCTTCTACCGCTCCACCATAGAGAGTCTGCTGACCTACGCAGTGTCAGTGTGGCACTCTAGCTGCACAGTGGCTGACAGGAAGAGGCTGCAGAGGGTGACTAACACTGCACAAAGGATCATCGGCAGCCCTCTGCCTTCCTTAACTGACATCTACAACTCTAGATGTCTGAACAGAGCAAAAAACATCATAAGGGACATCACCCACCCTGGCTTCCATCTGTTCAACCTGCTACCCTCTGGCAGGCGATACAGGTCCATACCGGCCAGAACAAACAGACTCAGGGACAGCTTCTTTCCTAAAGCAGTCACCATACTCAACTCCAGTCTGCACTGAGGAACTGGTGCTTTGAGAACTGGCCTACCTGTGAACTGTTCAAAAGGTAACTTTGTGTATGCTTGTGTATGTGTGTGTGTGTGTGTGTGTGTATGTGTGTGTATTGCATCATGTCTTTTTGCACTGTCAATACAAATGTCACCTTATCACTGAATGCTGCTATCACTAGCCACTTTACTTATACTACTGGAGTATTGATGCCAATATACTTGAAATATATATATATATATATATATATGTGTGTGTGTGTGTGTGTGTGTGTGTGTGTGTATATATATGTATGTATGTGTATGTATATGTATATACTGTAATTATAATGCCAATATACTTGAACTGTAATTATAATGTTACACATGGTTGCACACCACTGGATGCTGCTACTATCAGCCACTTTACTTGCCCTTAAGGTTTTATCTACTGTGCTTTGTCTTGGGTGTATTCTCCATGCAGGACCTATACAAATGTGTCTGTATATAGTAGCTAGTAGTTCAATAGTAGTTTTTGTATTTTGTACATACCTTTTCTTTTTATTCTATGTGTGTGTGCATTTTATGGAGCAGCTCTGAATCTCATTATACTCTGTGTGATGACAATAAAGGCTTTCTATTCTATTCTATTCTACACTCACAACTGGAGAAGTTATCACAATCCATACAGGAACTTTGAAGACAGTTAAAGAATTCCAGTTGTTTTGGCGGTCTGTAACGCACACCCACCAGGATAGGCTTCGTCTTGGGGATATACAGTTCCGTCCACACAATCTCTAGATTGTCACTAATGTCACATCTAGGATTGAACGCGATGTCACCGCGGATGTACATGCAGACTCCACCACCATTGCGGTTCCGATCGCGACGAACAATCAGGTAGCCTGTGATTTCCAACTCGGAATCGGTGATGAAATTGTCCAACCATGTCTCTGTGATACCGATGACTGCTACCTTCATGTCGGCCGCGAATACCCTCAGTTCATCCAGCTTCGGGAGCAGGCTACGAGCGTTCAGGTGGACAAAGTTCAAACCCTTTGATCTCAGGCAATCAAAATCAGCGTTTTCGTATGATCCTTGAGCCATTGTAGATTTTATCCTGTTGTTGGTCACTTGCGGGCCCGGATGCGTGTGTACGTCACTGGACAGGAGAATCATCAACGTAAAGAAGTATCTCATCGCGTTTGTTGTTGTTATGGCAGTTTGTTTACATTTTGTGCGGTCACTGCTGCAAGTTGCACTTCCGCCCAGCATTAGCGTCCATGTCAACCAGCGTTTCGATAGAGAAATCGCCGCAATCCTGTCTTGTGTGCACTTAAAAATCTTCTCTGAGCCATCTATATACCCTCTTACACATTTAGGGCAAGTCTCACTTGTTTTCGCTAGCATTGAGCTTGTCAAACTCACAAAAAAAACGAGGATGAAGAAAGAAAGCTCACCAGTCGCCATGACAGTCACTCAGGTCACGCTACACTAGGCTGCTGCTCTTTTTGTTTTCTTTTATGCTCATTCTGTGAAACTCCTTATTTATTGACTTTAAAATAAATGTACAGAGACATTGCGTACACCTCCGTCCTCTTGTATTGTCTTGGGAAACCCCTAGCCCTTGACAATATGGGGGCTCGTCAAACTTGCTTTGTGTTTTGATATTTTGTATTTTTTGTGTTCCGCAGCATGCCTGAGTCGCCAGTGAGCACTTCTTGGTTTTGTTTTGACTGCTAGTTCCCTTTGTACCCGTAGCAGTCTCCTTTTGTGGGGGCGTGAGGTGTACATTGTATTGTTTGGTTTGTCCCCCCCTAAAAAAAAAAAAAAAAGTTTTTTGTAATTTTCTGGTTTGTCTGCACTTGTTGGGATTGAAATCAGCACTTGTGTAATGATAACTGATAATCCGGATCTAATTGTTTTTCTGTTTTTGTTTTGCAGGCTTTCGAGTATCTTCCCTGGTAGGCACAGGAGGTGTCTTCGGACATCTCGTTTATTTTGTTAGTTTGTTGTTTTTGAGCGGGGAAGTGGGTAGAAGCAGTTTGTCTCAGGAGCACGTCCAGAGTTCCGAGTTGCTACAGTCTCGTAGTCTCTCGGTCTCCTGGTTTAAGGTGCGTAACAACCCCCCACAAGTACCTGTTCGAAGACTAAGGTCTACATAGAATAGTCAGATCCCCTTCTAGCTAGCATAGATGGGGTTGATTACTTGAGAGCCTGTGGACCGAATGTATCATTTTTAATTAACATTATTATTTTGAGTATCCGGAAGGGGTATCAGTTTTTTTGTGATTTGATTGGGGTTTTTACTAGTATTTAAGCCATGTCTGTAATAGACAGATTTGTGACCACTCCTACTGAGGAGGCGTTTGACTTGTTTACTAAGGAACAGCTGATCCAACTTGCGGAGCATTATGAGGTTCCAATGACCACCTATGATAAGCGGAGAAAAGAGGTGGTGAAAACGTTGGTCCACGAGGAGCTTGTTAAAGACATGCTGCCTCCAACTTTGCTTGATTCAGTTTCCAGTGTCCTGACATTCGACCAACAGAAAGAACTGTTACTACTCCAGCTAGACAAAAGCAAACAACAGCTGAGGGAGCAACAAGTTCTAACCGAGAGATGCCAATTAGGACGAGAAATTGAGCTGGGTAAACAAGAGCTTGAACGAGAGCGACTGGCCCTCGAGTGCACACGTTTAAGCATGATTGAAGCCGGTAAAATTACTCCGTCTGACTCTGGTAGTCCTGCTGTTGACATTACCAAGAACATCCGCCTTATACCTAAGTTCGATGAAGCAGATGTTGATACTTTCTTTAATCTGTTTGAACACATTGCTGACTTGTATACGTGGCCAAATGCAACCCGCTGTATAATGCTGCAGTGTACACTGACTGGCCGCGCTGCTCAAGCTTATTCAGCGCTTGGTGTACCTGAGAGCCGGACGTATTCGTGTGTTAAAAAAGCTGTCTTAAAAGCATATGAACTAGTGCCGGAGGCATATCATCAAAAGTTTCGTGGCATGCGGAAACCCTCCGGTCAAAGCTATGTGGAGTTTGCGGACGAGCTGTCACTTCAGTTTAAACGGTGTTCATCCACCGAAGTCGAGTCATTGGAAGACTTGTCTAATTTGGTGTTGGTTGAACAATTTAAGAACTGCCTTCCTGAAGATATTGCCATATATATCAGTGAACATCAAGTGACGACTATCTCTGAAGCTGCTGTATTAGCTGATGACTATGCATTAGTTCATAAAAGTAAACTTGTAAGTGCGCAAACGGCTCGCCATGGTTGGGTATACAGGGGCTGCCAAGCTCCCCCGAGTAATTCTACGTTCAATGCCTCTTCATCTAGTAGCTCTCATTCTCCACATTCTCATAGTAAGACTGACCCTAATCGACGGTGTAATTACTGCCTTCGTATGGGACATTGGAAATCTGAATGCGAGGAGCTGAAAAGAAAGAACAAAAATAAGTTTAGATACTATGCGCCAGCTACAGACGCAGCTCATGGTTCTGCCCTGGCGGTATCTATTTCTGGTCAACCTTCTAGTATGTTTGAGTCACAATTCATGTCTAGTTTCTCCCCTTTCATTTCATCTGGTTTTGTGTCATTAAGTGCTGATGGTAAAAAAGTGCCTATCAATATCCTGCATGATACTGGTTCAGTTGAATCATTTATTTTGCAATCAGTATTACCATTTTCTTCCGAGTCTGATTCTGGCCAATCTGTTTGTGTTCATGGGATTGACTTTAATGTTTTGTCTGTGCCTTTGCATCGAGTGTTTTTGTCCTCAGAGTTGATTAACGGCGAAGTGTTGGTAGGAGTGCGTCCATCATGGGGTGTCCATGATCCTGGGTAATGGCCTGGCTAAGTCTTTGGTATGGGCCACTGGGTCGTCTGAGCGAGGTGGTGAGTATGCTTGGGAACCTGATGTACTGCCTTTCTCTGAGGAAGGTGAAATCCCTTGTGTATCCCCAGCGACAGTTGTGACGCGTGCGGCTGCGCGTACTGCCAAAGTGGCTGATGGTGACAGCTCTCTGCCCTCACCGTTGGTTGGTTTGCCTACTTCCATCGCGTGCAAGCAGTTAATAGATGCGCAACAAGCTGACTCCTCACTGCAACCTTTATTTGACAAAGCAACTAGTAATGTTAATTAAGATCATGGCTATATGGTTAAAGATGAGGTTTTAGTGCGTAAATGTCCATCCCGCCACGGCCTTGATGGTGTTGCCAAGTAGTGGTGCCGTGCTCACTACGCAAAATGGTATTAACTACTGCTCACGACGATGCCGGTCACATGGGTATCAAAAAGACATATGACCGAATCATGCATCATTATTACTGGCCTCATATCAAACGGGACGTAGCCTCTCACGTTAAAACCTGTCATGTATGCCAGCTTACCGGGAAACCGAATCAGATGCCAAAACCTGTGCCCCTAAGGCCAATAACACCTGCGCCTAGGCCCTTTGAGCATTTGGTAATAGATTGTGTCGGTCCACTGCCTCGTTCTAAATCAGGATGTATGTATCTACTTACAGTCATGTGCCAAACTACTCGTTACCCTGCCGCCTATCCTTTGTGCTCCATCACTGTTAAGCCTGTGGTCAAAGCATTGTCCCAGTTTATTTCTATCTTTGGGTTGCCCAAAATAATTCATTCAGTCCATGGAACCAACTTCACATCGAAAACATTTTCCCAAGTCTTGCACGTTCTGAAAGTTAAACATAATAAATCCTCTGCCAGGCATCCGCAGAGCCAAGGCGTGCTGGAGAGGTTCCACCAAAT